>NC_133657.1:165588193-165888193 GCF_009905375.1 Apium graveolens
ATAGCAAGAATGGTTACAAAACTGGATCTGTTGACAGATCTAAGATAAAGTGCTACAACTGTGATGAGTTGGGCCATTTTACTACAGAATGTAGGAAACCCAAGAAATTAAAGGAGGATAAAGCTTATCTTGAATTGGAAGCAAAATATGAAGCTCTTCTGAAGAAACAACAAAACAAGCTTATATTGCATAGGGTAAAAGTTGGGATGACCTCTACTAGAAATAGTAGATACGACATCGGTCCTTAGACATCGGCATGTAATGCACCCGATGTTAAAATGCAGTTTAACATCGGTTTTGTAAAAAGCGATGTTGAATACGCATATTGACATCGGTTTCACTTAGTAGCCGTTGTCTATCTTCAGAAATTAAAAAGGCCACAAATATGTTTTTAACTTTGACATCGGTTCATTTTGTTAACCGTTGTCTATGGCCTTTTAAAAAAAATAAAAATTACTTAACACTCCCCCCCCCCCGCTTTTCAGTTCACTTCCCCCTTTAATTTTAACAAAAAATTCACTTAACATATTTTCCCCCCTTTTCCAAAAAACCTCCCGCGACCCTCTTATCTCTCCCCGACCCTCGCCTCTCTCGTCTCTCCCCTCCTTCTCTCTTAGTCTTCTTACCTTTCTTCTCTCTTCTTACCTAGGTCTCTGTTAACCGTCTCTTCTCTCTTTTCTCCGAAAACCTAATTTTAGCCCCAATTCTAATTCAAGATTTGGAGCTTCAAATTAGAGCAAATTAAACTTGAAATTGAGCTAGTATCTGGAGGTTGGAGCTAGTATCTGGAGGTAGACAGCATAATAAGGTACGTAGTTTCTCTTGCGTTACTATTCAGATTTTGCAAAATCTGTGATGAATTTTGTGATGTTGGGTATGTCATGGCAGTTCTTTGTGGCCAGTTGTTTATTTTTTAGCTTTTAACTTGATGTTATAACACCATTTACGATTTCAGCCATTTTGAAGTTAGATATAACAAATTTGACATTTCTTTTATGTTCGGTAACATGTTGAAATAGTTGTTGCCTTTTTCAACTTAAACAATTCATTGGATATTTGGACCTTGGCATTCTAAATTACTATGGTTTGTGGATGACTTTTTGATTTTTATTCAATAACTTGCATCCTTATCATGCAGGAGATGTATACTCACATTGTGCCTCAATTCCGTGATGAGCTCTTGCGTCATCATCTTCCTACATCAATGGTAATTGTTTAACTGCAGAGTTATGTTGCAGTGTGTTTATACTCAGCAAACTTTGCAAGTGTACCCATCTTTACCAAGAGGATGACTTTTATGTTCTGGTGTCATTGCCTATTACATACGGTGATCTCGTAAAATTATTTGTTGTTTTAAGTATCGAAATCTATCGGGTTCGGGAAATAAGTTGTTCTTGGGGAAATTGAAAGGGCTGACGGTCAAAAAATAATATGGAAATTTTCCAAACATTGAATTGCTCGTGTCGCTGTTATTATGTCATTCCTTATCATTTTCCTTGTGCATATACATTGATTGGTTTGGTACTTCGAAAAACTATGATGCCATTATAGATCTTTGTCCATTAAAAATAGTCATATGCATGAATTTAAATATGCACACTCCTGCCCCCACTGAGGTCTTAACCCTCAACCTCTTGTTATCAAGACAAGATGGGTGTTCGCTAGGCTGTAAGCCTGCCGATCCATTTTTTTATAAGAAAAAAGAAGTGTTACGCATTAGTAGGTATTCCTTGTTCAGCCTTTTCCATACTCTGCAGGTTATCTTATATAGATCAGGCTTGGTGACTGCTGCTGCCTCCTTTGTCTTTGCCGCTTCCACGGATTTCCTGCCTGACCATTCCTTCCTCGCGAATCTGATCAAACCAAATTTTGATTTCTTCTATGCACTTGGTGCTGTTGGGTTAGGACTATCCTTACTTTTGATCCACATCTATGTAACTGAGATTAAGTGCACTCTTCAACTATTATGGGGCCTTAGTGTTTTAGGATCAATAGCAACCAGTTTCACCCTTGCTGAACCAGCTGGTCAGAACTTGGTACAATATGTAGTCAACCACCCAACTCCTGTCTGGCTTATTGGTCCACTCTTTGCTGCATTCACGGGGCTTGTCTTTAAGGAAGGTAATTTGCTCATTCTTTGTTATGTGCTTGATTTGTAATTTCTGATATTTACATTTAAAATAATGATTGGTGTATGATTCTTTTCTACAAATGAAATGGATAGCTACTTTTTCCTCAACTATTGAATATAATATCTATAGAGGTCAGTTATTTATTAACGAAGCTTGAAATGAATAATGAACACAGTTTTTACTGTTGTTTTTTAAAAAATATTCAGCTCTATACCAGGTGCCAGGTTGAGTGTTTCAGATAATGATTATCAAGAGCGATCTTTAGAATTAGTATAATGTGCAGGGGCTATATTAGTTTAGGTCTCTTCAATGTTAATTTATCATGTCAAATGATATACCGATTCCTTTTATTAATGGACCAGGGCTTTGCTATGGGAAGTTGGAAGCTGGAGTTCTTACATTTGTAGTTCCTGCAGTTCTTTTAGGGCACTTGGTAATTTTCCGTACCCAACTAACCTTTCCATTTCTTGAACATTTGTTAAAATAATGAGTATTTACTTTGTTGAAGTTGTACACTGACGCTTATTAGTTTGGAAACTTTGATAGGAATGTGATCAAAAACCTTGACCTATCTGCTAGAGTAATTCCAGACCTCTCATGTAACAGAAAACAGAACCACAAGCAGTTTCTTATAATTAACACAGAATAAAACCTCCTTAAATTCATTGAGATTTTCAGTTGTATTCAGTTATGATTGTTGTTTGATTTGAACTAACGAAATTGCTAATGTTTTCAATAAACTCAGTACTTCATTATTTAAGTTGTGAATTGGAAAATGTTTTTCCTCTCTTCCGGACTTTGAGATGCTCAAGCAATGTGTTCTTTGTAAACAAGAATATATTTAGTTCTGAAACATAATAGACAGAATATGTATCTATTTTTGAAGTCTGACATGGTAAATTATTGCACCATCTATGCTTCCTATGCTGACTATGGGTTATTTTGGAAATACAGACAGGTCTAATGGATGATGGACTTAAGACTACTTTACTTGGTCTGTGGATGGCGCTCTTTGTGGTGTTTGCTGGACGGAAGTTCACTCAGCCAATTAAGGTAAATCCTTCATTTATTCCAGATGTTCTTAAAAAACAGATTTTATGCCATTTCTTACAGATTTTGTTTGCCACTAAAGGATGATATTGGTGACAAGTCGGTCTTCATATTCAATTCTCTGCCAGAAGAGGAGAAAAAGCTTTTGATTGAGAAATTGAACAGCAAACTTATGTAGACAATCTTGATAAAAGGGTAAAAGACTGAAAGTATAGTTAATTTGTTAATCAGATTTATAGGATGCTTTCCTGTAATGTTATACATCTTGTAATTCCCAGACTTTATCAACGCTCTACACGATCTTTGTGCATGTTTACTATTGAGATTGATATAATTTTACAGAGTCATGCATGGAGTGTAAATAGGTTAAATAGGTGTACCTTGTACCCCCACATGAATGTTCTTTTATTAAGATGGTGCTATATATATAACTTACAATGTTGTATGATATATTCACTGTCTATGTCTATCCTTTGATAATGTTTCAGCATTTTTACATTTTGTTAGTTCCTTCATTTCATGGCCTAGAGTTTGTATAAAAGTCTGAGCTTGCCCTGCACTGAATCAATATAAGTACAATATTGAGCACTGAAAGCTTAGCTCTAATTTTGTTGTGCTTTAGACACAGACATTTTTTAATAGATAGGATTCATCTACTCCCACCTCACTACGGCATGGCATCTCGAGGGGAATCAAAGCCTTCACAGTCAACTGTTTTATGTCCGAGTGGATCTTCTTCATATAAACAGACTCCATCCGTCCCTAGTAGGGAGCCTCCAAGTTCTTCAGCTGATGCCAATGTAAGTACATTCCCAGTGGAATTTCCTACTGTATCACTTCTCACTTTACTGTTGGATCTCGTATTATAGGAATCTTCCTCCAGATGCTATCTACCTTTAGATACTACCTCCAGATACTATCTGGTGGTACATGTAAAAATGAACAAAAGACATTAGGTGAAACAATATTAAAAGAAAAAGAACTATAAAAACCAATGTCTAATAATCATTTGACATCGGTTCTATAAAAAAATCAATGTATTTTAAGCCAAATAACATCGAATTTTCAATAGCTGATGTCTTAAATTTTATAATATTAAAGATTAAACATCGGTTAGAAAAAAACACTGATGTTAAACAAAAGGATTTAACATCACAAAACGAACGAAACCGATGTCTAACCCGGTATTTTACATCGGTACCCGATGTCTAATGGACCATTTCACATCGGTCAGACAACATAACCGATGTCTGATCTAGACTTTCACATCGGTTTGTTCGAAAGATTTTAAAAAAAATGTTTTTTAGAGCTTGTAGGTTTCATGTTTTAATGGATAATTACCCCATAATATACTCATATTCACCAAGAAATACTGTAATATAAGCTGAAATTTGTTGCAAAGACATCAGAATTATTCTTAAAACCGATGTACAGCACTGTAATAGACATCGGCTGTGAACCGATGTCAAATGCTGATGACATTTAACATCACACGCGAAGACATCGGTTCAGTTTTTTTTAACATCAATTCAAAACCGATGTCTGATCCCATATTTCTAGTAGTGGACTCTGGAAATAATGAAGATGAAGAATTTGTAAATTATGCACTCATGGCCTTGGAGCAAGGAGAATCATCCTCATCTAAATCACAGGTATCAAGTCTTACCACCATTGATTTAAATGTGAGTCAATATAAGAAAACTGTAGAGAAGATGAGCACAGAAATGTTTCACATTCACACAAGCATGGTTGCTGCTAATGAAGAAGTTAGCAGATTAACAAAGATAAATGAGAAGCTTAAAAGTGAGAAGCAAGAAACTAAATTGTTGTTGGTGGAGCTTGAAGCTGTAAAGCAAGAGAATGCTTATCTCAAGAACAAGCTCAAGTGTGCAAATGAAATCGAAGTAGTGCTAAGGGAGAAGCTGGAAAAGAATGAGGTGAAGTTGAAGTCTTTCAGAAATGCATCTGAGATGGATGGACAATACCATAAGAAAAATAAACCATGTGCAAATATTGCTATTGGTCTTGACTATGATGCCTTGAACAGCAAGAAGAAAGTGATAGGTGACAAAGGAAAAGCAACAGCTAATGAAAATATTCCAGCTATGCTGAAAAAAGGTTGTATCACCTATGTTCAAGGCATGTGAAGTCAACTTCAGTTAAGAAGAATTGATTATCAAACAAGAAATTGGTGATGAGGATAAAGAGAAGAAAACTGCAGAATCAACTCAGTCTTCCAATACTGAAGAGAAGCTCATGGACAAAAAAAGTCCCAAGACACCTGTTAGAGAAACCAAAACTGAAGATGTAAGGAAGAAAAATAAAAATAGAAATGGGAAAATAGGGATAAACAAAAGCAACAATTTTGCTTATGTTGCAGATGTTCCAATAAAGAATTGTGAAAAATATGGCTTTATGAATCACCTAACTCACCTTTGTAAAAAGGCAGTTAGCAAGCTAACTGAAAGAGCCTGCAAATACAATGAAGCAAATGCAAGTGATCCCTACTCCTTATGTGATAAGTTTGACTACATTCCTTGCAACTTGAAAGTGATGAAAAGTTGTCACAAACTGAGAGTAGACCTTGTTAGGTCCCGAATTATCGTAGAAGGGGGGTTGAATACGATAATCACTAAATTAAATTTTCTTTCGAATCTTTAGCGGATAAAATATTTAGTGATCGATTAGTGGTTTCGTGTTCTTGAGAGGAATAGTGTTTGGAACGATAAAAACGAGGAACAAAAGATATTCGGGGAAATATATATTCGTATATAAATCCTCGAGGGTGTTGCTACACTCCGGTAAATAAATTAACCGGCTACAATCTAAGAACAATAAACTTCCTAGCTACTACAAAGATTTACAAATCAAATCCTATACAATAATCTAGCTTTTTTTTGTACTAGGATTTAATTACCGGGTAACGATTATAATGCCCCTAAGAATATACAATAATTAAATCGGGCATTATAATGTTACTCCGGTGAGAAGTTAAACGGATATTCAAGTAGCTTGAACTACTCTGTAAACTCCGTTGCCATTTTCATTACTCTCTTGGGAGAGAAGATGAACAGAAAAATTAAAATGAATGGCTTCAAATCTTCTGCTGCAAAGTGTAGACTTTATCCAACAAATTGTGTGGCTGAGAATTGAGGAGCTCTGTGGCGACCAAACCTTCTGTGGCGACAAGTAATATTCTTTTCTATGGCGACACCAATTAGCTGTGCTCTGTGACGACAGGGGGAACGGGAGGGAGGCTGATTATTTTTCTAACTCCCCTGTGGCGACCACAGGGGGAGAGGGATTATTACCTGTAATAACCCCAAAATTTTCAACTTTTTGTAACCCTTGTGAATAGTGTTTTAGCTGAATAAAAAAACTTTTCACGCCACACTATGTAGGGGTTCTGTTATGGATATTCTGGGATATTATTAGTACTCTATGAAGTATATAAGTGTATGTAAAGATCGTCAGAATCCAATTCCGAACACTTTGGTTTTTCCCGGAAATCCACAAGATACGGAGAGAATTGAGTATAAGGTAACAGGATAAAAAGGATTTAAATTAAAGGATTATAATAGAGGATCATAAAAAGGAATATAATGTATTGAGAAAGGTTAAGGGAACCTAAGTAATAAGATCCCGGGTATGATCCTTCAAACGATAAACGAGAACGAAAGTTAAGCGAACCGTATAACAGATCAGCGGTCATTAGGCAAACGATTAGGAAGTTAATCAAAGGGATTAGTGGGAATGATGTCATCCAACCAATAGAAAGAGGACAAGGAAGGGAGGATGATATCATGAGGATGACATAAGCATGACATGGGAAGGAAGGAGGTGTGGTGGCTTTGTAACCACACAAATTCAAGGGCAAGAAGGTAATTGACTAAATTAAATACAAAACTACAACCAACCAAGCCAAATAATTCATTATTCATCAAAACAAAAAGAAACCAAGGCATTAGTTCTTCATTGCTCTCGGCTTTTTCACTTTTTAAAGGCAAGATTTTTCAAAATCCAAGATCCAAGCTTCCTAAATTGGTGAGTAAATTCCCTAATCATCTTCATGCTTAGTTAGGGCTATATCATGAGTTTAAGCCATTAATTCCTTCTCAATCTTCTTCATTTAATCAAAGAAGAAGACTATGAATAGTGTTTTCAAGTTCTTTAACTTGAAGTTTTCTTGTTTTTCTTGAAGATCCAAGCTTTCCTAAGACTTCTCAAAGCTTCTTAAGGCTTCCTAGCTCCTCCCACCACTTCAAGGAAGGTATACCATCTCCAAACCCTAGATTCCTATATATTATAAGATGATTTTGATTAGTAGGGTGCTATTGTAGCTTGTTGTTGTGATTAGAGTTTGGGATTTGAAATGGTAGCGAAATGAAATGGTAAATGTTGTGGTTTTGATTAAAAGAACTTAAGTATGATTAAAGTTAAGCTTAGGCATAAGTATGAATGATTAAATTGAATTGGTTGGGGTTGTTATGATGTGATAGGGATGGATGTTGGTTGTATGTTGGATTTGAGGTTGAATTGGGAGGGTTTTGAATGATTTAAAATATTGGAAATCGCGTAAACATAGCCGTCGTACCGTCCGATTTTCTTTGGACTGTTTTTGTGCATAGCATTAGGACCCGAGAACCCCCTGCTAGATTATGACCACTGCCATGATTAGATAGATCATGTTACGAGGTTCGTTTTGATATGTAGTTCGTTCGATTCCGATGCACGGTTTAGGAGAAACGACCGTTTCAAGTAACGGCGTTTCGCGAACGAAACTTTTTCCCTCGCCTTACTTTGAAACATAGGTTAAAGACCAAAAAGGGTTAATTAATGTATGAAACATTTATGGTAAGTGTGTTAGGCAGTTGGTAAGACACTCGCGAAGGAATCGCTTTAAAACTCGTAAAGGTTAAATTATTAAAAATGGTGGAGCCGAGGGTACCCGAGTGACTTAAGCAAATCAGTGAGCGCAAAACAAGCGTTAGAGTCTAAGTTAGTTAAAGTATAGATTTACAAGTGATTTTGGTTTAATTCCAACTTACTTGTTGTTTATAGGTTACCAGACTCGTCCCGAGCCATTCGTAACCCCCAGTCGCTCAGGCAAGTTTTCTACCCGTTATACTGTTGTTGTGATGTATATATGTATATGCATTATCTTGCGATAGATGCATGTTGGTTAATTAGCAAATGTTGCGATATATTGAAGCATGCTGATATGGTATATATATATGCATGCCTGTCTCATATTCTTGAGTTATATATCTGTTGGTTCAGTTGATAATACCTATGCTAGAGGATAGCGGTAACTTGCATATACCCTTAGTATAGGGACCCAAAGGTGAAAATATTTTCTAAACCGGGAGTCGAGGATCCCGAGTAGATTTTGTATATATGGATATGGATATATATATATATATATATTTATATATATATATGGTTATAGTTTTCCAAACTATTAATCGAATAAGGTTTATTCGATAACTTTAACTTTATTTTATTATTGAATATTATTTCGAATATTATTCGAAGGCGTATGACTCCTTTTATTTATTTATCTGAATATTATTTTGAATATTCATTCGAGGGCTTATTACTCAGTTTATATTATTTAATGAATATTATTTGAATATTCATTTGAGGATCTATGACTCCGATTATTTGCTGAGATATATTCTTTATTTTATTAAAAGAATAAGGTGTCAATAATCAAACTTATTTTCGATTATTCAAATAAAGATAATACTTTCATATAAGTATATCTTTGGTTATTTAATACTCGTTTCAAGTATAAGTTTTAATACTTCTACTTCAATTATTTTTATAAAGACTATTCTTTATGGTAATATTATTTAAATAATAATATTCAGTCATTTTCTAAATATTCTGTGGACTGATTTACTTCATTAAATCAGCTTTACTCCAAACACTCTATAAAGTGTTTTCGAGTCTTCAAAATGATTTTTAAAGTCAGAGCGGATCCCAAAACTCATTTTTATATTTAAGATCTTCCTTTTTTAAGGGGATTTAAATACTCGCTCAAAACCTGGGGAATCCGGCTCTATGGTGTATTTTATATTCGCAACAAGGTTGCTGTTTTGATAAATGAATTGATTACTTGCCCAATGTTCGGGAAGTAAGCCCATCTAATTGAGTCGGCATAAGCGACAGGCCGGGGTACGGTCTATCAAAGTGTAAGTGGCTGGGTGGCAGTCCATCAACGCGTAAGAGGCCGGGTGGCGGTCCAGCACAAGGTCCTTATGAGGCCAGGGTGATGACCGGTGGGGGATTCATCCATCTACTAGTAGAAAAGGTTACTTATTGGTATCTTTGCCTGATCAGCAAGATATCTGGTTTATGCCAAAATTCTTTTCCTTTCCAAAATTCATTGGATGTTTCAAACTCTGTTCATACTTTACATAACAGAGGTTCCAGGAAATGTTTAAGAGATATATATGTGGATATATATATATCGGGACTAAATAAAGTATCTCGTAATTTTATTTCATTCAATAATATTTCAAAGATTGAATCTATTCAAGTCTTATCTTGTGGTCTCATCAGCGGGATGAACTTTTGAAACTAATTATAACTTGAACGGTGGTAGTTCAAGTAGTATTTGGGAAAGATATAAGTATATTGGGGTATCTTGTAACTTCATCTTTTAAACTTATATCTAATTAATAATTGTCTTATGAATGACAAAGATTTTCAGGAAAACGTTGAGACAAGGTTAGATATATGAGATCACCTTGCAACGATATTTTTTTTATATACAGTTATACACTGGGACTTTGTGTATATTATGCATGGAAGAGGACTTCCAATATTTTGAAAAGTATATATGTATATATATATATATACTGAATATTTTGCGACTTCATCGCATTAAGATATCAACTTGGTTCATTTCTTTTGAACAAGACTTTTATGAGTACTATGAGAAGGCTCATATATTGTTAATCATTATACATATTATTTTGGTGGGCTTGCTGCTCACCCTTGCTTTATTTCTTCATCACACAACAACAGTTAGGAAAGATGGCCAGACTCCAGCAGACCCAGCGCAAACGCGTGGGAAGCGTCCTGCGTCTTCCCGTTGATGTTGTAGCTGCTATAGCTGCAGAGGTAGATCTATTGTAGATCAGACCATCTACTTTTGAGAATCAATTATGTATAATTATAACTTGTGGAAGATAATGGCAATTAACTGTAAATTTATCAAGTAATCATTTTGGGTTGTAATAATTTTTAAATTGTGGATTCAAAGACTTGTACTTATTTAAATTGCATCTCTGAGACTATAACGGGTTGTGGTGTGTGTTAGTGTGGGGTCACAGCATAAGGTTATTTATTAATTAAGTGAAGTGAAATTGTGGAAAGAAGGACCGTGACAACCCGGATCCCCGACCCCGGATCTGGGGGTGTTACATTACCTCTGGCGACAACCAACACTTTAGTACACATGAATGTACTTAGTTAACTTATACTAACAAAACCAAACATTTGTACATGATTTTGATTTGAGGTTTTATTTTTTTTATTTTCTCTTTCTTTTCCATTTTCTTTTTCTTTTCCATTTTCTTTCTTTCCTTTTTTTTGTTTTATTTTCTTTTTGTTTTCTTTTTCCTCTTTTTTTATTTTCGTTTTCTTTTTAAATTTAATTGTAATTAAATTAATTTATAAAATAAACCTAAATATAACTTATATAAATAAACTAATTTAGATTTATAAAATAAACTTATTTAAAGTTTATAATATAAATCATTTTAAGTTTATTAAATAAATTATATTAAAGTCCATTAAATAATTTATTTAATTTAACAATTAAACTTTGAGTTTCGCCAGTCCCCTAAGCTGTTTAGCTGTATACCCCGCACACCTCTTCTCGTACTTTAACAGATGAACGTTCAATCCAAGTACGTTCCTCAACTTAACAATCCTTCTAAAAATAATACCCAGATTCCTTTCACGAGCTGTTGACGCCTAGTGCAACTGGTCTGGTTCACAAACGACTAACCCCTATCCAGGTCTTCGTATTATAACCTTGATTACATTGTTAAGCTTGCCTCAACTTTATTGCTTCGAACACCGACTGTCAATAAAAAATTGTACTTTCACTGGAATCCTTTCTGGTACTCTAGACAATGTCTTCATTAACCTCTATTTATACCCTGTCTTTAATTCTTCAGATTCCTATGCTTCGAACACTGTCTATCTTCAATCAATGCCAATACACTGAAATCTTTTGGGAGCACTTGTATACTGAATCTTCAACATTTCTGAAACCCTGAAAGTCTTTAACCTTTGTTCTTCACTGAGGCATGATCATGTTAATGAACTTCTTTCAGTGACCTGTAGACAGACTTCAGGCTTTCTTCTAATCTTCTGATTCTTTGTATTTGCCTTGTCTTCATTTTTCCTGATTTCTTGTGTAGACGTAGTATTAGTAACCTGTCCTGTTCTAGTGTTGTTATCGTGTTGAGTTATCACGTAACTGTTCATACAGCTACGCAGTCTCACCAAAAATCTCCCCCATTTGATTGTTAAACTTAACAAACAAATTAAATTGAGAGGATAACTCAACTAACAACTAGAAAAAGTAATGTACCAGGACTTATAAATAATGCTACTTGTTTTCTGGATCAAATACTGCATTTCCAGATTTCTTGAGTAACTGAAATGAAAGATGCTTGTTCCTCTAGCACTGAACTGATCTTCATGTAGTTTCATCTTTATTTCCTTGGTTCTTCAAATCTCTGTCAGATAATACTTCTCAGTCTTGAAATAATTATCAGCAGCTTCTTTTGTACAACCACATTTCCTGTTGAGAAGCGCATATATATCTTGCTTCTTCCCCTATGAGAATCAACTGCTTAGGGAGATCACTTTCGTGTACCACCTCTCCCATACAATAGGATCCGCAGATAAGAACTGATGGTATTCCCCTTTTGGAAAACAGCTTCTCCCCTTATGAAGAATAGTGATGAACCAAACCACTTCTTCTGATCACTAGGAAATCACCTTGTGTTTACCACCTCTCCCGTACAATAGGACCCGTAGTTACAAACAACAATGGTGTGGTGTAGTGTACATGTGCTTTACCTTTTTCCTCCTTCCTGTTATTTCTCCCTCTTAGTTGAGGAATCCTCCAAACTATTATATAAGCTTTTGTCTCCCCCCTTAGAGAAAGAATGTATGCTGTTGTCTGAAGGAGTTCTCGTATGTTACTTGGTTGGAAAAGAAATAACAAGTCAGAGTCTGATCAACCATGTCCCTTTAAATGCTATAAGAATGACTTCATTGTTGATCATTATGTTCACCAATCTTCCCAACTCCTTATACCTCCCAAATGTGAGATCACCAAGTGTTACCAATTATGAGCTCCCAAAGGTCCCGAAGTATTCTAATCCAATCTATAAATGTTAGGTTCCTAAGAGTTAAGTTCCAATCATAAACAGAATCGAGACCCGAAGTATCAAGAACCATGTTTAGAGATAGGGAATGGGATATGGTGTTTCTGTCTTTCTTCCTCACTGTGAGTGTGTGATTCTGTTTCGTGTACCTCAAAAGTGTTTCACTCTTCTCTCCACTTGTGTTTACACTCATTCTCACAAGTGTATCACTCCTCTCATAGCTCCAAAATCCAGCTGTACCTGCAAGGAAAATCACCTTAGCCATCTTTAAGGAGGTCACAGGTGGTGCAATGGGAGTTCGCAAATCCCCATCCTTGTTAAACTCGTCAGATAAATCTGAGTCATAATCTACAAGTTGCTAGTTTCCCTTTTAGGGTTCCAGATTTGAACTCTGGGAAGGTAAACGATGATACAAAGAATTTAGCATAAAGATCAAAGTTTCCTTCTAATGTTTGTGAAGACATTTCCTTGTGACTCATCAGGTAATATCTGAATCATTGTCAACAAGTTGCTGATCTGCACCTATGTCAGATCCATTATCCGCAGATGCATCCAGGGGATTTAAGCCTGGGGAGGTAGACACTGACCACTGACATATGGCTATTGGATCAGTATCCTCTCCTAACACCTGTAAAGGCAATTGGTCCATAAAAGAACCTTGAACAATCGAATCTGACCTTAAAATGGTCCAAACTCTTGTTTCCGTCAACTCATCATTTGTTTGTGTAACCTTTCCTTGTGCATCAAGAATTGTTTATATTTGAGATGGTGACACTACATCAGATACCTTGGCCGAAAGGCGAATTTCAATAGACGCACCATGTTGAGAGGATAAATCTAGTAACTATTTTAGTGCCTTTTCAGCTATTACATCTTTTTGAGAAAATGTATGGGAGCTAGCAGTTGTCTCAGTTTTGATATATTTCAACTTTTAGGAGACAGAGCTACTTGGTTGACTTCAGAACCTTCCTTATGTGGTGCACTAAGGCACTATCTCCCTCACGCTCATTCATACTTCATTTTAGGGGTAAGAGAGTGTTGGTTGGTTCTGTTTCTATGTTTGTCTTTACAGTCTGGGATAGAAGTTGTGGGTTTTCAACCTCATGACTATCAAATGAAAGAAAGCCATTGGAGGCTTAACCTGCATCACAGAACATATGGAAATATAGAGATAAAATGCACTTAAGATCTATAATGAATGAAAATTATACATTTAATCTTTTGAGAGAAATGATGTACAACAGTGATTTCAAAATATTTTAATGAAATAAGCAATCACCAATGTAAAAAGAAGTTTGATTTTTCTCTTAAAACTGTTCGAGTGCATGAGTCTGTTTTTATGCCTAAAAAGATAAATGATTTGATAAGACATAGACTGATGACCTAGCAGTAATAAGAAGAGAAAAAAAAAATTGTCTTTCAATATGAATGAGTTTTTGTAAATTCATTGATCACTTAGGGTAAAGTCTAAGCAATTCTCATTCATGTCAAAGCTCCATAATCTATCTTTATAAGATTATAATCAACAAAATTGTTTATTGATAAATAACCTTAATAAGACTGACTATGCTGCTGATTTCAAATTATAGTGAATCTTTCAGATATAGCAACTCATATAAATTCACTAGAACTTAAAATCTCACAATTATCTGCAACAAAATATTAACAATATATCATTGACTGATACTTGTCAAGTACTTTGGATACCAATAATTATGTTGCATCTTATTTTAAACATTAAAATAAGATATCAATGATTTAAATACCAATTATCTATCAGAAAGATATCAGCATTCAATTTTATATATCATACAATTATTAACTCCTAACAACTGTAATATCTCAAACAATATTGGTTCGATGAATAGAGCAACATTAACAAACATTGTCTTGTTTGCAATATTAGAAAAATATTCTAAGTTCCATATAATTTGATCCATTGAGTATTGCATCTATTATCAAAGTGTTTAGGAATTTGCAAAAAAGTATAAAAATTACTCTAGGTGGACAACATATGATTACTTCTAATAAAGCAAAATCTTCATTGACCATAGTTGTACTTCAAGAGATATTTTTACACTTTTTATATTAGTATAAGTGACTGAGGATAAACATTGATTACTTAGAGGAGTTCTAAGTAATGTCATAAATACTAATACTCCATAATTAGTTCATAGTTAAACTCTTAACTAAATATCATTAACTGATATAAGTCAAGAATTAGCATACAACTAATCAAGCTACAATCATGATTCTGATTTCAGTGAATTCTTAAGATGTAAACATTGCTAAATTCACTAAAACCAAAATCTCCTAATTAAGTTATAACACATAAGTTACAATCAATATACTAGATATCAATTGTTGACAGATTTAGTTATAATCAATCATACTGCTTATTTATTTTAAGTTAGTTTGAATTATGGAGCAAATAAAATCATTGAATTGCTTCAATTTCCATAATCCAAACTACCCAAAATAAATACTAAATAAATAAATACTAAATATCTATGAGTTAGATACTAGCACTTAAATATTTTCATAATTATCCTTGAATAATCAGCAATAAGATATATGACTTATATACATGGCAATCACTCTTTGGATAATTAGTAATTTTAGAAATACTTTCTAAGCATATAAAATATTGAGAGTTTTATACAGATAACTTAGAAAATACTTCAACTTTCAATATTAGTGATTTTAGAAATGAGCATTGATTACTTAGAACAAAAATTCTAAATAATATCACTAATACTAAAAGTATCATAATTATTCGTACATGATACAAATAACTATGGTGCATATTATTTTAACATAATTTAAATTATGAGACTGATATGGAATGGAATTATCTATAGTCATAATTTAAATCAATTAAAATAATATTCAAACTTAATGCTATAATACTTAACTACCACAAATGTATATGACATTGTAATCATGATAATCAAGATAGTAGCACTAAGTACGAGGTACTGGATTACTGATAAATTCACAAGTCCTATAAATATTGAAGATTTAATACTTGTGAACTTATATGAAGAATTCCTTACATATGGGATTTCCAACTAATATGCAATGAATGATATCCCACATTTACAAACCAGTCTTGAAAAATTAACTTTATCAAGTAATTTGGTAAATGTTTCTGCAAGTAACTCTTAGACTTAAAGACATTCTCTCTAAGGAAATGATACCTGGTGTGAAGGTGCCTTGTCATAGAGTGTTCACAGAGTTGTTGGATTTGAAGTTATTTCTTATCATAACAAGAAATTAATCTTCTTCCACAAAGTTGACAGCTTCCTGAGATGCTTCTCCTGTCACGTAAGTTGACAGCTTCAGAGATGCTTCTCCTGTCTTTCTTACAACCTGCATAATCTGTATCTATATAGCCAAACATGTTAAGCATAATATCTTTAGGGTACTAAACTCTAAGAGTTGGTAGTCCCTTAAGATATCTAATAATCTTGTTAATAGCTATAAGATTGGATTCTCTAGGATCCACTTGGAACCTTGCACTTTGGTATCTTGAGAACATTACATGTTGTCTATTAGCATTTGAGTAAAGAGTGAGCTCATAATACCTCTCTAGCTTGTCATAAACCTGAGTTGCACTGATCAAGCTTTAGTGGTTTCTGTTGGTAAGTAGTCTTGGCATGTTCAGAATCTTCCAAATTTTGCATCTTCAAAAGATCCTTAACTTACTTGTATTGCCATCATCCTTTTGATTTACTTGTGCTCCTAAAAGAATTGTTCTTTTGGCTTGCTTGAGCACCTAAAAGAATTATCCTAATGGCTTGCTTGAAGTAATTCGAAAAAGAATTGTAACCTTTTTAACATGCTCCTTCATACCTACTCTGCAATTACTTAGCAAATAATCTTGCACAAGTTTTTGTTAGTAGACCATCATATAACATTATCATTATATCAGAGCACATATATAACATTATGTTTGTGCCTAGTGATAAGAGAGTTATTAATCTGACGACTCTACTAATTCATATTTAACTACAACTTCAGTTAGAGTGCCATACCATGTCCTTGATGATTGCTTGAGTAGTATACTAGTTCATACCAACCTGAAGTGAGCTTATGAAGAAGAGATATACGTAGTCCAATAGGTCTGTAACTGCAAATTCTATGAACTGTTATGCATTGACTTCCTCTTTTGACTCACCAACCAGGAGTGCACTTGTACACATCTACTAGAGTCCAATTCCAAGTGTAATGTGCATCAGGTGCCTGATACGTCGTAATATCCTCAAGTCTCGTCACTGGTGCTATTTGTTAGATACTGCTTTTTGATAATAACATAGCATACAGTTTGGCCTTATCCCTCGTAACAATGCTATTGTCATCCAGTTTGACTTCTGGTTATCCTTGTACCAATTACAATATTCTCATTTGGTTTGGATACCAGCTTCCCAACAATCTGCTTGCTGACTGATTGAGTTCATCTTGCTTTGTAATCACCCAATCAATCCGGATCTATCAGAGCTTCTGTAACTTTCTTAGTTTCTTCTTCAGATAGAAAACTAGAGAAATAATCATTCACACTCAGTAGCCCTGCTAATCATTACTCCACCATCTGGATCACATAAGAACTAGACTCTGGGAATAAACTTGACATCAAACCCTTTGTCTCAGCAGATATGTTCTTGTTGTGTCCTCTGAATTTTCAATGTGGTGTTCTGTCTGACTAGTTGATCCTTCTATTGCTCCCCCTAAGCTGTTGCTGGGATTTCCTGAAAATTCTTACCCTTGCTGACTGGCTTCATTGAAATAATGAGTTGTATTATACATTTTCATTCCACTGCTTGGATATGAATCATCAATACCATCAATTTTACTTTTAACAACTTGGAGCATGGAGTTGTTGAACTGTGCACTTGGCTGTCTATCACCTTCTGTTGATCAACCACAAATGCCCTGTAGGTTGTAGACTCCACTGAGTAGCCATGGAAAATATCCTAACTATAGAACATTCTCTCCAAACACTTTGAGGTTATCTAGTGTTTGCTCATGTTGGCCATTAACTCATTAGTGGTCTTCATGTATACATCCAGATCAAGGCTTGATCTTACTTGCTGCAAAATGTTTTGACTACTCCAGCCCTTTAGTATTTTAGAAAGTCTTGATTAGCTTGATATTTCCCTTGTAGCTTTAATCAAGTTCTGGTTCTTCCTTTGTACCACTCCATTCTGACACGGAGCTCCCGGTGCTGAATATGTTCAAAAATATTCTTGATGTTACAGATATTAATCAGAATTGCTTCTTGAATTCAGTCCCATTATCTGACCACAAGATCATTTCTTTTACAGTTGCTTCCAGCTTGATCTTCTTATACGATCAATCACCATCTGTGATGTCTTGTCTTGAGAACGAACGAACAACAACTTTGTGTTAAGAGTAGCCATCCACCATCACTAAGGTATATCTTTACTTTGATGTGATGTTGTCTTTAACTCCTCTTTCTGACATGCCTTACATTTATCATCCTTCTGAATTCAAGATGAGGAAGTCCTCTCACTAACCACTTTCTACAAAAGAGTTCCTTATGTTTATGGTCAAGGGTGAGAGCTTCCAATGTCATAGCTAAACTTTTGCCGGATGAAGCTTTACAGTAGAAACCGTTGACTTCACCTTTCCTGAGATTCCAGTCTATCCACAAGCATTTCCTTCCCTTACTCTAAGAAGAGCAAGCTTCTGAATCTTCCTGCTTCAGATGAGACACTAATCCTTCATTGAATTGACATTTTGTACTTTGATGCAGAACTGTCTGATAAGAGATGTTGTTCCTTGATTCTCTAGCAAGAAAGTTGCTTCAATTGTTATCAATGAAACCAATGATTAGTTGTTATCAGTGATACCAATTGTTCAATTCATGATGACATCCCTTTATCTGTATAGCTTGTCCCGTAATGAAACCTTTGATGTCATCTCCAAAGATTACTAAAGGAATAGCTTATGTCAATCACATTTGATTGTGAGGCTTTTTCCTTGATCACATTCCTTGAGTATCAAATACCAAGAATACATATGAATCAAATAACTGTTACGTCCTGCACTCACAAATTGATTAACAGTTCTTGGTACCCAACTTATCAGTTTGGGTCCAGATGGATTAGAGATATTATTATAAACAAAGATAACAACAGCTGCTGTAACACCCCCAAATCCGGGGTCGGGGATTCGGGTTGTCACGAGTTCCATTTCCCTTAATAACACCCAATCTTAATAAACAATCAACTACTCTATATTGTGACCCCACAATAAACACACACACCACAAGTTATAGTCTCAGAGATGAATATCCAAAAATAACACGAGTCATTTTATTCCAAAATTATATGCCAATACACCTTAAAAGGGTTTCTGAATAATTTTACATTCTTTGCCATTATTATAATTGATAAAGATACATAAGTCTGGTACATCAAAAGTTGAAAGCCTAGCCTATTGGTAGTTCCTACCTCAACTACAGCAACATCAACGCCTATAGGAAACTGCGGAACGTTTCCTATCCGCTCGCGAATTGGGAGCTTGGTCCTGTTCATTTTTTCTATATGTTGTTGTGTGATGAAAGAAGAAATCAAGGGTGAGCAACAAGCCCACCAAAATAATGTGTATAATGATTAATAATATATGAGCATTCTCATAGTACTCATGAAAGTCTTGGTCAAAAGAAATGAACCAAGTTGATATCTTAACGCGACCAAGTCGCAAAATATTCAGTATATATATACATATATACTTTTCACAATCTTTGAAATCCTCTGACATGTATAATATATACAGAGTTCTAGTTTATAACTTTACAAAAATATCGTTGCAAGGTGATCTCATATATCTAACCTTGTCTCAACGTTTTTCTGAAACCTTTGTCATTCATAAGACAATCATTAACTAGATATAAGTTTAAAAGATGAAGTTACAAGATACTCCAATATACTTATATCTTTTCCGAATACTACTTGAACTATCACCGTTCAAGTTATAATTAGTTCATCCCATAGATTAAGCTACAAGACAAAACTTGTATAAAATCAATCTTTAAAATATCATCAAAATAAAATGAAGTTACGAGATACTTCATTTGATGCAAACATCATTTTGAAAACTCGACCCTGCCAACACTCAACAATCACCCAACCGTAGCCTTTCTATCGAAGTGCTCTGGGTAGTGTTGCAGAAATATCCAATTGGATGATGAACTCATTACGGGAGTTTGTCACGCCAGGAAGACCACTTACGATGATCAGTCATAGTAGTGCAATCCCGCCATTTTCTACATGTAGAGGAGAACCTGTCGGATTTACTTGTCAACCGAGCACTGGACTCCTAAGGAATGTATCGTCTTAGCGGAACTTCCAGGCCATTTGGGCCAATATAATAAGGCTGGGCCGGTGCCACTCGACCACTTACGCCACTCTTAGTTCAGATGATATCCATGACTCTGAAACGTAAAGCTCGTCCCCCCTTTCCCCAAGAAGAAACTTGTTGATACGGCTCCACCAAGAAGTCGTATCTAGTTGGAAAGGAAAACTCACCAATATTTCCCAGGCGATGCCTGTTAATGGATTAACTGGTTCCAAGAATTTTACTTCCCGAGTGTTGGGTAAGTAATCAAAAACTCTTTTATCAAAACAGCAACTTTGTTGCGAATATAAAACACCCCACAGAGCCGAATCCCTCAGGTTTTGAGCGAGTATTTAAATCCCCTTCGAAAGGAGGATCTTAAATATAAAAATGAGTTTTGGGATCCGTCCTAACCTTTAAAATCATTTTGAAGACTCGAAAACATTTTTAAGAATGTTTGGAGTGATGCTGATTTAGTAAAATAAATCAGTCCCAATATATTAGAAAATATCTGAATATTATTATTTAAATAATATTCCCATAAAGAATAATCTTTATAAAAATAATTGAAGTAGAAGTTTTAAAACTTATACTTGCAATGAATATTAAATAACCAAAGATATACTTATACGAAAGTACTATCTTTATTTGAATAATCAAAAGTGAGTTTGATTATCGACACATTATTCCTTAATAAAATAAATAATAATAATTAGTAAATAAATGGAGTCATAAGCCCTCGAATGAATATTCAAAATAATATTCATTAATAAAATAAACGGAGTCATAAGCCCTCGAATGAATATTCAAAATAATATTCATTAATAAAAATAAAGTTATCGAATAAACCTTAATCGAATAATAGCCTTGAAAACTATTCATATATATATAAATATATATATATATACTCGGGAACATCGACTCCCGGTTTTAGAAAAATGTTTACCTTTGGGTCCCCTATACTAAGGGTATACGCAAATAACGCTTATCTCTAGCATAGGTATTATCAACTGAATCAACAGATATATGTATCAAGATTACGAAACAGGCATGCATATATACCATATCACATGCTACAATATATCGCAAGAATTTTCTAATTAACCATCATGCATTTATCACAAGACAATCCATATACATATATACATCACAACAACAGTATAGCGGGTAGAAAACTTGCCTGAGTGCTCACGGATAGACTTAAGCTTAGAGTGGGTCCGATAACCTATGAACAACAACATAAGTTGAAATTAGACCCCAATCACTTAAGAAACTAGACTTTAACCAATTGAACCTTAACGTTTGCTTATGGTCACTCCTACGCTTAACGAATCACCTAAGTCGTTCGAGTACCCTCGGCTCTACCATTTTTAATAAATTAACCATTAAGAGTTTTAAGGCGATTCTTTCGCGAGTACCTTACCAACTGCCTAATCCACTTAACATAATTGTTTCATACCCCCATTTAGTCATTTAAAGTCCTTAACCAAGGTTTCAAAGTAAGGCGAGGGGTAATGGTTCGGTCGCGAAACGCCGTTACTTAAAACGGTCGTTTCTCCTAAATAGTACATCGGATTCAAACAAACCACATATCAAAACGAAGCTTGTAACATGAACTATCTAAAAATGGCAATGGTCAAAACCTAATAGTGAGTTTAAGGGTTCTGATGTTAAGAACAAAAACAGTCTACGGTAAATCGGGCATTACGACGGCTATGTTTACGCGATTACCCAAATTTATACCACTCCAAATCAACTCACAATCAACATCACAACCCAACTCCATCCATACTTCACCATAACAGCCCCAACAACTCAATATTATCAACTTATACTACTTCCCAATCATGAACTAAAAGCTTACTTAAGTTCTTTAACTAATTATCAAGATTTACAACTCCAAAAGCACCACAAAACCAACTAATCTCTACATACACAACAATCAAGCCTCTCATGAACTATAATACTTATATTATGCTCTTAACATTCAATAACAAATCTAGGTTAAGAGATTATACCTTCCTTGTGAGTGGGAGTAACTAATTAGCTTGGAATCACCCTTGAAAGTCCTTATCCAAGCTTAATCTAAACAAAAATTCAAGAACAAAAATTTAAGTTCTTGAAAAACACTATTCACCATCTTCTTCCATGATTTTTAGGAAGAGATTGTGAAGGAATTTGGAGCTTAGATTCATAGGATGACTATATCTAAGTACAAGGAACCTTGGATAATTACCTCACGATTTAACAATGCTTGGAGCTTGAATTTGGATTTTCTTATCCTTAAAAATGAAGGAAAGCCGAGAGCTTGATGAAGAAAATGGTGTGTTTTGTGTTTTTTTGTGATTTGTTTTGATTTTGCCTTGGTTTGTTGATTTTTGTTTTGTTTTAATCATTTTTAACCATAAAAAATTGTGTGGTTATAAATCAACCACACTTCCTTCCCTTATGTCATGCTTTGGTCATCATGTGATGTCGCCCTCCACACTTGTCCTCTTCTTGTTGGTTTGATGACATCATCCTCACTAACCTCTTTGATTAGCTTCTAATTACTTGGCTAATGACCGCTGATCTGTTATACGGTTCGCTTAACTTTCGTTTTCGTTTATCGTTTGAGGGATCATACCCGGGATCTTATTACTTGGGTTTCCTTAACCTTTCTCAATACATTATATTTCTTTTATGATCCTCTCTTATAATCTTTGAATTTAAATCCTTTTTATCCTGTTACCTTATACTCAATTCTTTCGGTATCTGGTGAATTTTCGGGAAAAATCAAAGTGTTCGGATTTGGATTCTGACGATCTTTACATACACTTATATACCACATAGAGTACTAATAATATCTCAGAAGATCAATAAAAGAACCCCTACATAGTGCGGTATGAAAAGTTTTCTTATTCAGCATAATCAGCAAAAAGCACTATTCATAAGGGTTTCAAAAATTCCAAAATTTGGGGTTATTACAGTCTCCCATCCTTAAAAGGATTTCGTCCCGGAATCAGATAGAAAATGAATAGGGATACTCTCTTAGCATTGCACTTTCTAACTCTCAAGTAAATTTTCCCACATTGTGGTTCTTCCATCAAACTCTGAATAGTTTGATAACCCTTCTCCTATGTCCCTTTTTCAGTTTATAACCCTTTCTGGTTACTCCATATAGGTTACGTCTGGTTGCATGTCTATGCGCTCATATGCCCCTATTTATCTGGCATCCGAATTACACTTCCTTAACATTGATACGTGAAACATGTTATGACTTGCTACATGCTCGGGGGTAGGGCTAGCTCATATGCTATCTTCCCTATACGTCTTAATATATCCAAGGGTCCAACAATTCATGGACTTAAACTTTCCTTTCTTTCCAACCCTCATCAATTCCTTTTTTTAAGAGAATACTTTTAACAATACAAGGTTCCCTCCTTCATACTCTTTGTCCTTTCTTTGTCAAATTAGCATACTTCTTATGTCCATCTTGGGCTACTCCCAGCTGTCCTCTGATTAGATCTATTATATTCTTGGTCCTTTGGACCACTGCTGGTCCGAGCATCTTGCACTCTACAACTTTATTCTAATATAAGGGAGATCGACATTGTCTTCCCTCAAAGATCTCATAAGACGACATCTCGATACCTGACATACGATCTATTATCGTGAGAAAACTCATCCGCATTAAGTGATCATTCCAAATTCTTCCAAGTCTATTGCACAAACTCTTATTATAGCTTTTAGCATTAGAGCTTTTGCTTCTCAATACCCATTCCTTTCCAGTTCGTAATCGCTATTACCTTCCGTTACTAATATTATACTGGTTACACCTTTGCTCGTTAGCATTCTATAACCTTTTAATAATCGCGTCAACCTTAGTATCACGAACGCGTTAGAATCGGAATACCACCATACTTGGCACCACTTCCTCTCTAGCTGCCTCCATCTTCGAAAGCTTGGTCCTTCATATAGAAGTAAAAGAATTTATTGAGAGATCACTATGATCATGAACACTTGTTACATTACATAGTTAGTACAGAAGGTAGCCAGCCTTTAGTACTTGACAAGCAATTAAACAATAGATGGTATCCTACTCGGCTTCTATCACACAGATAGATATTCGTTCGGCAATACCTCCCCTTCTGGAAGGGTTGTTCTTCTCAGTTTATATGAAATGAAAAGAAGAGATAAGAACGAATTGAAGAGAATTGTATATATGAAAAAAATATACTGCCACAAAATATCTGGCTTGGAACCTACCTCTGAACTATAGAGGTTTGTCATAGGAAAACAAAACATATGTATATATATATATCAACATCAAGTATTATCGCATCGCATTTTGCATGCTTAAATATTTTTGCTATTCCGTCCATCATTTTATGGACCCATGCTCTTTCTCGAGCTTATACTCAATCACCTTTGAAACTCCCTCAACATCGAAAATCAAATTTGGAATCTCATTTTATACATCATCGTTACTAGAATTCTATGCTTGCACCGCAACCTTCCTCGTATAGTAATACGACTCTCTATTGATAAGAAGGAATAAGTATTCAATAGGTAGATAATCTACTTAATTAGACTATCAATGATAACTTATACACCACCACGACCCGATTAGTGGTACTCAATCTCAACATCCATTCCAATACAACTCTCATGGTTGTAATCGACTCATTACTCGCAGAATCATTGCTGCACTACTAGGGTCCACCGTTGACCTACTGTAATCATTCATTTTCCATGAAGTCTTAATAGCTAACTATACGGAGTCCATGCATCTCGTATCGAATTCTTCTAAGGAGGTAACATGATCACCGTTCATGATTCATGAAGAACACTCCTGAACTTGACGTACATATGACATGAAGCAGATAAAATTGCAGAAGAGTTTTAATGAAGGTAACGATAGCAGGTTAATACCATTCTTAATCGTATATCTTTATTGGGAGACATGCATCTCAAAGGTTTATTTAGTCATTTTGTAACATGGTCCTGGCTTATCTCAAGATAGTACCTTCTAAGATAGATAGCCCGCTCATGGCGATTATACGAATTAAACCTTTACCAAACTACTATTACAGTTGGGTATTGCACAATCATCAGAAGGAATGTCAATCTTCCAACCCATAATACAACCTTTACGGCTTCAACCATTATCACTGTATTCCTCTGGCACGAGCGCCTATAATTGCTCTCTTACACTTAAAGTGTCGGCCACCTCTTTGGCCTTTCCTGATAGTAAAATTTCCTTACAATTAATGTCATTTGAACGATCTCCAACTAAATTTTCTACCTCATTTCCAATCACTGCTTGTGTGAAGATGTTTTCCTTAAAATCTGATGAGTAAAAAAAATACCACCATTTTTTTTCCATAAGTTATTGCCTCAGTCTTTAGAGGTTAATCATTGTCACGACTGACTCTCGATCATACTTAGGACGTCTCTTATCTTGGGTCCTTCTTGTTTTCACCATTCTTGACCTTTGTTGGGTTCAATATATACTTTCTCATGGTTTAACATGTGCCCCACTTGGCATTATTATAATTACGTCATATTTCCTTTATCAATATTTCCATTCTTGAGAATTTTGAATATTACCTTTCTCCTTGTAAAACCTCTAAGGTTATCCTTGAATCGTTCCTCCTGTATTCCCTAGATACAGGGCATATCAAGATTCCATTTATTAATACCAGAATCATTGTCTATATAATTCTGAAAAATTTCTCCACTGATTCTTAAAGGTTGTTATTACCTTAATCCTTTCCAATTCATACTGTCAAAACTCATACTATCCCTATTAAGGGTGAAATGCCAACCTTTATGCATTCCCCTAGGATTCGTTTTAAGTTACCGATGTTCTATCCTTAATTCCACCTTTAAAAAGGTACATGCATCCTTCCATGGATAAATCAAGTCATATATCCCTGATAAGGGTGTCTTATTCAATCATTCCCACCTCGATAGTATATGCCTAATTTCACAATAACATCTGTATTCAAAATAAGGTCAATCAATATGGCCTCCAAAAGATAACAACGGTTATCCGCTTTTCTTGCCTAATTTGGTAACGATAACAAAGATGTTATGGAAGATATTGGTCGTGTTCAACGTGAACTTCTTCTTAATAATTCCTTATTTACTTTTGTTGTTTGTCTCAACAGTCATCTCAATGTTGGGATATCTTTCATATATGGCGTCTCCCTTTCTGGGTATCAAGCCACCGGTCTTACACTTCACATTCTTGAAGGTCACTTCCTTCATCCAATTTTCCTAATTTCTTACTTCCTTGTCTCCTCAGTCTATCCGCGTCTCATTATTTATCCTTCAAACTATCTCAAGATTTCCTTGAATCCTCCCAACTTACAGGGGATATAATATATGTATCTCTTATTCCTTCAATCATCAACTTTAACTCATGGTGAATCACCCTCATCCTGACGATTACATACGTTTCTATTTCTATTGCTACGAGTCTTTAGGGTTTCCTCATACCCAACTCCCTTATCATTCCTCAAACTCTATTTCCTTTATATTCCTTTCCACTTCAGTTTCTTTTTATTTTCCTTTCTCTTATCATTTTTTTTTCATGAACCCACTAATCATTGACTTCAAACATCACATCGTTCTGGGATTCTTGTCATCAGAACGAATCTTGACAACTTTTACAACTTAGCTTCATATTTCATCATACTCGTCCGCCTTTGTTCTGGCTCTAAAGCTTTTACACTCTTTCCATAACCTTGGGAATTACTTTCCCGAAAACAATTGACTGAACTTTAATCAGTTTATTATAATCTCTTGCTCCGTGCCTTCCTTGGCCTTTCACCAGCGGGTGGCCTCTCTCTTAGGAGGGTAAGTGACAAAAATAGTCTTTTATGATTCGTCAATCATTTAGAATCTCAAATAATTCCTATATTTCCTTTAGCCAGGCTCTTGCCTCGACTGGGTCAACCTGTTCCTTGGAACTCTGAGAGCTTAGCGACTTAAAGGTCATGAAAGAATTTCCTACCGCATTGTTTCCTCAAGGTGGTGGTTGAGGATAATAGTCTAAGTTCTTTTTAGACAGGTCCATGAATTGCCGTATAGGAGTACCGTCTCGGGTCTCCTTTCCTTACTCGACTTTCTGTTTCCTTAGTATGAAATGTTTCATCCTTCTCCCATACCTGGGGTTATCTTATACGTTAGAATCCTCATTTTCCACTCCATTATGTTATGGGTTCCTTCTATCTTGATGGCGACCTCCCTGACTATCACGTTCAGGGTTTGCTCTAAATCTTATTTCTCAAACTAGCTTTCATCTAAGATTTCATCTTTAAGCTCTTGAACATTTGGAACCCAAATTCTGTAGGAATAACTCATTATTCCCTTATCATCTTGCTTGGTGGTATTAATCTTTTATCTAATGTTTGGCTCTCTGCCTTCATTCATCACTTTTTCTGGCACAATATGTTCTTTTCCGATAATTCAGACTATATTGCAATCTCAAACATCTTTTCGGTACCGGCTCCGGTTACCTTCACTTTTATTTCCATTTTCTCAAAATCTCTTATAAACTCTCCCAAGGACATTATCATCTTGAGTCTCTCTCTTTTTTTTACTAAGGGCATCAACCACCACATTGGCTTTCCCCGAATGATAAAGAATCTCCCAATCATAATTCTTGATTAGCTCTAACCGCCTCCTCTGGCGTATGTTGAGCTCTTTCTACGGGAAAATGTACTAGAGCACTTATGGCTTAGGTAAATCTCGCACTTCTCTCCATACAAGTAGTGCCTCCAATCTTTAGGGCAAAACTATTGCCACGAGCCCAAGCTCATGGGTGAGGATATAGAATTTTTATATTCCCTTAATTATCTTGACGCGTACGCGATTACCTTGTTGTGCTGTATAAGAAGCACCCTAATTCCTTATGCGAAGCGTCACTACACATCTCAAAATCTCCTTTTCCATCCGGCAATGCCATCATAGGGGCCGCCACCAATCTTTGCTTCAGTTCTTAAAAGTTGTTCTCGCATTTCTCTGTCCATTAGAACTTCTCAGTCTTACGAGTAAGCCGCGTTAAAGGGGCTACTATCTTTACAAACTTGAACGAACCTCTGGTAGTAACCGGCCAATCCTACCTCTGGTAGTTGCCCTAACCATGGCCATCAATTCCTCAGTGGTCCTTTATTCATTCTTGTGAGGATCCTTCACAGGATCCTTCTCAGCGATAATCCCTTCTAGGACAACATCCTCAACCGCTACATCCTCAATATGAACATCATCCGGTCCCGTGTTAGGACGCTCTATCGGATCCATAATCTGATCTCCAATAACTAATAAAACATCATCGCGTTGTTGCTCCTCAACCTCAGGGTTCGGAGTCCCGCTACCATATACGATAACGAACTATACTTCTATCACGATATTTATAAGGGTTCCCATAAGGGTTTTAACTGTCAGTACTACGTTAGGTAGTCCGACTATGAACTTGGCAAGAGTTCTTATTATCTTAGTGAACTTATTACCTTAACGTCACATCATCTCTGAGGTTTATAACGCTTCACTCTGATACCATTTCTGTAACACCCCCAAATCCGGGGTCGGGGATTCGGGTTGTCACGAGTTCCATTTCCCTTAATAACACCCAATCTTAATAAACAATCAACTACTCTGTACTGTGACCCCACAATAAACACACACACCACAAGTTATAGTCTCAGAGATGAATATCCAAAAATAACACGAGTCATTTTATTCCAAAATTATATTCCAATACACCTTAAAAGGGTTTCTGAATAATTTTACATTCTTTGCCATTATTACAATTGATAAAGATACATAAGTCTGGTACATCAAAAGTTGAAAGCCTAGCCTATTGGTAGTTCCTACCTCAGCTACAGCGACATCAATGCCTATAGGAAACTGCGGAACATTTCCTATCCGCTCGCGAATTGGGAGCTTGGTCATGTTCATCTTTTCTATATGTTGTTGTGTGATGAAAGAAGAAAGCAAGGGTGAGCAACAAGCCCACCAAAATAATGTGTATAATGATTAATAATATATGAGCATTCTCATAGTACTCATGAAAGTCTTGGTCAAAAGAAATGAACCAAGCTGATATCTTAACGCGACCAAGTCGCAAAATATTCAGTATATATATATATATACATATATACTTTTCACAATCTTTGAAATCCTCTAACATGTATAATATACACAGAGTTCCAGTTTATAACTTTATAAAAATATCGTTGCAAGGTGATCTCATATATCTAACCTTGTCTCAACGTTTTTCTGAAACCTTTGTCATTCATAAGACAATCATTAACTAGATATAAGTTTAAAAGATGAAGTTACAAGATACTCCAATATACTTATATCTTTTCCGAATACTACTTGAACTACCAACGTTCAAGTTATAATTAGTTCATCCCATAGATTAAGCTACAAGACAAAACTTGTATAGAATCAATCTTTAAAATATCATCAAAATAAAATGAAGTTACGAGAAACTTCATTTGATGTAAACATCATTTTAAAAACTCGACCTTGCCAACACTCAACAATCACCCAACCGTAGCCTTTCTATCGAAGTGCTCTGGGTAGTGTTGCAGAAATATCCAATTGGATGATGAACTCATTACGGGAGTTTGTCGCGCCAGGAAGACCACTTAAGATGATCAGTCGTAGTAGTGCAACCCCACCATTTTCTACATGTAGAGGAGAACCTGTCAGATTTACTTGTCAACCGAACACTGGACTCCTAAGGAATGTACCGTCTTAGCGGAACTTCCAGTCCATTTGGGCCAATATAATAAGGCTGGGCCGGCGCCACTCGACCACTTACGCCACTCCTAGTTCAGATGAAATCCATGACTCTGAAACGTAAAGCTCGTCCCCCCTTTCCCCAAGTAGAAACTTGTTGATACGGCTCCACCAAGAAGTCGTATCGAGTTGGAAAGGAAAACTCACCAATATTTCCCAGGCGATGCCTGTTAATGGATTAACTGGTTCCAAGAATTTTACTTCCCTAGTGTTGGGTAAGTAATCAAAAACTCTTTTATCAAAACAGCAACTTTGTTGCGAATATAAAACACCCCACAGAGCCGGATCCCTCAGGTTTTGAGCGAGTATTTAAATCCCCTTCGAAAGGAGGATCTTAAATATAAAAATGAGTTTTGGGATCCGCCCTAACCTTTAAAATCATTTTGAAGACTCGAAAACATTTTTAAGAATGTTTGGAGTGATGCTGATTTAGTAAAATAAATCAGTCCCAATATATTAGAAAATATCTGAATATTATTATTTAAATAATATTCCCATAAAGAATAATCTTTATAAAAATAATTGAAGTAGAAGTTTTAAAACTTATACTTGCAATGAATATTAAATAACCAAAGATATACTTATACGAAAGTACTATCTTTATTTGAATAATCAAAAGTGAGTTTGATTATCGGCACATTATTCCTTAATAAAATAGAGAATAATAATTAGTAAATAAACGGAGTCATAAACCCTCGAATGAATATTCAAAATAATATTCATTGATAAAATAAACGGAGTCATAAGCCCTCGAATGAATATTCAAAATAATATTCATTAATAAAAATAAAGTTATCGAATAAACCTTATTCGAATAATAGCCTTGAAAACTATTTATATATATATATATAAATATATATATATATACTCGGGAACATCGACTCCCGGTTTTAGAAAAATGTTCACCTTTGGGTCCCCTATACTAAGGGTATACGCAAATACCGCTTATCTCTAGCATAGGTATTATCAACTGAATCAACATATATATGTATCAAGATTACGAAACAGGCATGCATATATACCATATCACATGCTACAATATATCGCAAGAATTTGCTAATTAACCATCATGCATTTATCACAAGACAATGCATATACATATATACATCACAACAATAGTATAGCGGGTAGAAAACTTGCCTGAGTGCTCCCGGATAGACTATAGCTTAGAGTGGGTCAGATAACCTATGAACAACAACATAAGTTGGAATTAGACCCCAGTCGCTTAAGAAACTAGAGTTTAACCAATTGAACCCTAACGTTTGCTTATGGTCACTCCTACGCTTAACGAATCACCTAAGTCGTTCGAGTACCCTCGGCTCCACCATTTTTAATAAATTAACCATTAAGAGTTTTAAGGCGATTCTTTCGCGAGTACCTTACCAACTTCCTAATCCACTTAACATAATTGTTTCATACCCCCATTTAGTCATTTAAAGTCCTTAACCAAGGTTTCAAAGTAAGGCGAGGGGTAATGGTTCGGTCGCGAAACACCGTTACTTAAAACGGTCGTTACTCCTAAACCGTACATCGGATTCAAACGAACCACATATAAAAACGAAGCTCGTAACATGAACTATCTAAAAATGGCAATGGTCAAAACCTAACAGTGAGTTCAATGGTTCTGATATTAAGAACAAAAACAGTCTACGGTAAATCGGGCATTACGACGGCTATGTTTACGCGATTACCCAAATTTATACCACTCCAAATCAACCCACAATCAACATCACAACCCAAATCCATCCATACTTCACCATAACAGCCCCAACAACTCAATATTATCAACTTATACTACTTCCCAATCATGAACTAAAAGCTTACTTAAGTTCTTTAACTAATTATCAAGATTTACAACTCCAAAAACACCACAAAACCATCTAATCTCTACATACACAATAATCAAGCCTCTCATGAACTATAATACTTATATTATGCTCTTAACATTCAATAACAAAGCTAGGTTAAGAGATTATACCTTCCTTGTGAGTGGGAGTAACTAATTAGCTTGGAATCACCCTTGAAAGTCCTTATCCAAGCTTAATCTAAACAAAAATTCTAGAACAAAAATTCAAGTTCTTGAAAAATAGTATTCACCATATTCTTCCATGATTTTTAGGAAGAGATTGTGAAGGAATTTGGAGCTTAGATTCATAGGATAACTATATCTAAGTACAAGGAACCTTGGATAATTACCTCACGATTTAACAATGCTTGGAGTTTGAATTTGGATTTTCTTATCCTTGAAAATGAAGGAAAGCCGAGAGCTTGATGAAGAAAATGGAGTGTTTTGTGTTTTTTTTGTGATTTGTTTTGATTTTGCCTTGGTTGGTTGATTTTTGTTTTGTTTTAATCATTTTTAACCATGAAAAATTGTGTGGTTATAAATCAACCACACTTCCTTCCCTTATGTCATGCTTTGGTCATCATGTGATGTCACCCTCCACACTTGTCCTCTCCTTGTTGGTTTGATGACATCATCCTCACTAACCTCTTTGATTAGCTTCTAATTACTTGGCTAATGACCGCTGATCTGTAATACGGTTCGCTTAACTTTCGTTTTCGTTTATCGTTTGAGGGATCATACCCGGGATCTTATTACTTGGGTTTCCTTAACCTTTCTCAATACATTATATTCCTTTTATGATCCTCTCTTATAATCCTTGAATTTAAATCATTTTTATCCTGTTACCTTATACTCAATTCTTTCGGTATCTGGTGGATTTTCGGGAAAAATCAAAGTATTCGGATTTGGATTCTGACGATCTTTACATACATTTATATACCACATAGAGTACTAATAATATCTCAGAAGATCAATAAAAGAACCCCTACATAGTGTGGTATGAAATGTTTTCTTATTTAGCATAATCAGCCAAAAGCACTATTCATAAGGGTTTCAAAAATTCCAAAATTTGGGGTTATTACAGCTACAACCTTATCATGCTAAATCTTATCTTTGACTGACCATTTTCTCCATTTTAATACCTTTGACAAGTTTGTCTTTAGGCTAGGGGAAAATGGTTCCAACCTTACATAAGGAGGACTAGCAGTCTTTGCCCTAATGTAATTCTAAACATGTTTTTTCTACAATTAATGCAAGTACTAAGAGATGCATTCATGGCATAAATATAAGCAAACATTGTATTAAGAACACATGGCATTCATTCAGAAACATTACATATAAGAATTAAGCAAGATAGGCATGATATGGAGCAAACAGAATTAACAAATAAATCACTAATTCTATCTAGTTAAATCATGTTGATGTATCTCATCTAGCTATCTCAATCCAATTGCAAACTAATACATCTTAACAAACTATTCAGATTAAATGAGCAAATCATATTGTAACAAGATACAGAAGATAAGCATAGACAAAGGTCTTATATGTTGGAAAAACATATACCTCACTAAAGCAATTAATCATGTTCAACAAATATTCAAACACATATTTAAGATCATCTAAAGTAACATGCACAAGTTAAACATCAAACTTGGTTACCATAAAATAATCTAGTGAACTAGTACAGCATTATCTATGTGTGATGCTATCATGCTTGTGCGAGTGTTAAACATTTAAACACTATGATCTTATCATGCATTCAAAATTGAGAGCAAAATATTGCAGTGGTTCAAGAAATTGAAACCTGAGATATGTGAGTTGGATCATCTTCAGAGATTGCTATGAAAGCAAGATATTCATGATTCTCGTCATCTGATCCATCCCAACTCTTTCCCGTGCACTATAAGTTTTGACTAGCTGTTTCCCTAAGAAAACATTCCACCTTTGTCACAACTCTTCAACTGAATCCCTACTCAACCTTGTTTTTCAAGCTTCTTGTTCTATTGTAGCAAAACCCCTGATAGTTACTTGACACATATGTCTTTACATAACTGTAGCTATCAAATCTTGTTCATGTTCCAATCTCAGTCTTGTAATCACCTCTTGAACTGAATCTGTAAAAGTTTCTACTTAGGAATAGATAGGCATGATCCTTGGATATAACTACTGTATTCTATCTGAATCCAATGTGACCAAACTTCCCTGACAATTGAACACTGCCCTGACGTCCAGTCCCTCAAGTACTACTACCTGAACTTCTTCTGATTCAGCTATCAGTGACTCCTACATTTTGTCCCGAGCTTCCAACCTTAATGCATGTAACTGAGATATTTGTAAGTCCCCACTATTCTCTCTGACCTCCATAATTCCTGCCTCTTTGATCTCATTGATTACCTGATAAATGTAGCATTGGTACAAACCACTGTGTGACTGTATAATCTGGAATCATAGAGTTGTCTTAAAATCTCCGAGAAAAATTGTACCCGTAGAAAATTCATTCATTCCCTGCGTCTGAAAACCCAGTGGTATTCTATGGAGTAAGCCTTTGAGGAAGATCCACAATTTTCGTATGTAGGTCTTGAAATCAATTCCATTGGAGTAAGAAAACCATTATCTATAATTTCCGTGTTCGGGAATTTTCCGTCTGAATAGCACATGGTCTTCGTTTTTCTTCAAAAGATTAAAATCTACTTTAAAACCCCGGAGGAATCCTGAGTCTACCAATACCTTGAGTATCCTTAATTTATTATTTAAGAAAAATTTAAATTTCCAATATTTTTAATTTTTTTAGAAAATAAATTAATCAAAAATAAATATTTACGTAAAATTTAATTTTCAAGAATTTCGAGTTTTCTTAAAAATTAAATAAAATGTAAATTATTATTTAAGAAAAATTTAAATTTAAGAATTTTAAATTTAATGAAAAAATAAATAAATCAGAAATAAAAAATCATGAAATTACGGAAATTGTTAAGTGTTCATGTGACAATCATAATAACCTAAGGAGGTTAAGAGGAGGTCGCAACAGGTTACTTAACCAACAAAATTCTGTGGCGATAGTCATAGTGTGTCTGTGGCGATCAGTGATTTCCTATACTCCATTGCGACTCTTCCATCAGAAACCAGGGCTGACAAATGATTTCCTCGCGCGTGGCTTCCAATCTATTCCCCCTGTGTGCACCGTTCTGCGCGTGTGAAGGTAATAGGAAGTCTCTCTGTTTTTGTTTTTAGCTACCATTTACTAAAATGATAAACACAGGGCTGCCACTTTTACAAACCAAGTGATAAAATGATAAACACAGGGCTGCCACTTTTACAAACCAAGTGAATGAACTTGGTTAATCAACATATAAGTGAATTCTGGCAGCCAACAATAATAAGAAAATGGCAGGAAAAAATATCAAGAAATCGGAGGGAAACAAAATTAAATTAAAAAATTTTATTAACTCAATTTTAAATAATAAATTAATTTAGTAAATTTATAAAATTAATTTATTTAAATTAAGTTCATAAAATAAACTCATTTAAATTAAATTTATAAAATAAATTTTCTAAATTAAATTTATAAAATAAATTTATGTAAATAAAAAATTAATAAAATAAATTCATTTAAAAATCCTGATTTGTGTATCAATCAGTCAGCTCCGATACCAATTGTTAGGTCCCAAATTATCGTAGAAGGGGGGTTGAATAAGATAATCACTAAATTAAATTTTCTTTCGAATCTTTAGCGGATAAAATATTTAGTGCTCGGTTAGTGGTTTCGTGTTCTTGAGAGGAATAGTGTTTGGAACGATAAAAACAAGGAACACAAGATATTTGGGGAAATATATATTCGTATATATATATCCTCGAGGGTGTTACTACACTCCGGTAAATAAATTAACCGGTTACAATCTAAGAACAATAAAATTCCTAACTACTACAAAGATTTACAAATCAAATCATATACAATAATCTAGCTTTTGTTTGTACTAGGATTTAATTACCGCGTAACGATTATAATGCCCCTAAGAATATACAAGAATTAAATCGAGCATTATAACGTTATTTCGGCGAGAAGTTAAACGGATATTCAAGTAGCTTGAACTTCTCTATAAATCTCCGCTGCCATTTTCATTACTCTCTTGGGAGAGAAGATGAACAGAAAAATTAAAATGAATGGCTTCAAATCTTCACCTGCAAAATGTAGACTTTATCCAACAAATTGTGTAGCTGAGAATTGAGGAGCTCTGTGGCGACCAAACCTTCTGTGGTGACGAGCAATATTCTTTTCTGTGGCGACACCAATTAGCTGTGCTCTGTGGCGACAGGGGGAACAAGAGGGAGGCTGATTATTTTTCTAACTCTCCTGTGGCGACCAAGGGGAGAGGGATTATTACCTCCGGCGACAACCAACACTTTAGTACACATGAACGTACTTAGTTAACTTATACTAACAAAACCAAACATTTGTACACGATTTTGATTTGAGCTTTTATATTTTTTTTTTGATTTTCTTTTTCTTTTCTATTTTCTTTTTTTCCTTTTTTTGTTTTGTTTTCTTTTTCCTTTTATTTTCTTTTTCCCCTCTTTTTTTGTTTTCTTTTTCTTTTTAAATTTAATTGTAATGAAATTAATTTATAAAATAAATTTAAATATAACTTATATAAATAAACTAATTTAGATTTATAAAATAAACTTATTTAAAGTTTATAATATAAATCATTTTAAGTTTATTAAATAAATTATATTAAAGTCCATTAAATAATTTATTTAATTTAACAATTAAACTTTGAGCTTCGCCAGTCACCTGAGCTGTTTAGCTGTATACCCCGCACACCTCTTCTCGTACTTTAACAGATAAACGTTCAATCCAAGTACATTCCTCAACTTAACAATCCTTCTAAAAATAATACACAGATTCCTTTCACGAGCTGTTGACGCCTAGTGCAACTGGTCTGGTTCACAGACGACTAACCTCGATTCAGGTCTTCGTATTATAACCTTGATAACATTGTTAAGCTTGCCTCAACTTTATTGCTTCGAACACTGACTGTCAATAAACAATTGTACTTTCACTGGAATCCTTTCAGGTACTCTAGAAAATGTCTTCATTAACCTCTGTCTATACCTTGTCTTTAATTCTTCAGATTCCTATACTTCGAACACTGTCTATCTTCAATCAATGCCAATACACTGAAATCTTCTGAGAGCACTTGTATACTGAATCTTCAACATTTCTGAAACCGTGAAAGTTTTTAACCTTTGTTCTTCACTGAGGCATGATCAAGTTAATGAACTTCTTTCAGTGACCTGTAGACAGACTTCAGGCTTTTTCTAATTTTCCGATTCTTTGTATTTGCCTTGTCTTCATTCTTCCTGATTTCTTGTGTAGACATAGTATTATTAACATGTCCTGTTCTAGTGTTGTTATCGTGTTGAGTTATCACGTAACTGTTCATACAGCTACGCAGTCTCACCAACAGACCTCAAAGAAACAAAAATTGGGTCTACAACAGAAAGGGAAAATGCTCAATAGTCAGTGAACTCTATTTTATCTGAAACTACTCATTCTACTTCTTCTAAATCAGTTAACAAGAAGAAAGTACCCAACACTGCTTGGGTTGCTAAACACACTTAAAAGTCATTGTGTGCAGGGTAAAGTGAAGAAAGCCATGTGGATCATAGACAGTGAATGTTCCAGGCATATGACATGTGATAAAGTCCTGCTATCACAGTTTGAGGAGAAAGCTGGCCTTTTGGTGACCTTTGGAGACAACAACAAAGAATTTATAATGGAATATGGCAAGATTATTTTTGAAAATGTTGTCATTGATGATGTAGCACTGATAGCTGGTCTTAAAGTGAATCTTCTCAGTGTTAGCCAATTTGCAGACAAAGGCTTTGAAGTTTTATTCAACAAAGAAGAATGCAATTTTATCAGCAAGAAAACTGGTGAAGTCGCTCTGAAAGGAGCAAGGAAATGAAGCTTGTTTGTTGCAGACTTCAACTCAATAAATAAGGATGGAATTTGTTTCTTCTACACCAAGGCATCAGAAGAACAAAGCAAGTTATGGCATAAGAAGCTGTCTCACTTGAATTTCAACACTACGCCATAGATTGGATTTCGCAACCCCAAGAAACCGTAACTAAAGGCCAAAAAAGCGTTGCTAAAGGCCAAAAAAAGGCTATGGCGACTCTTTTTCGGGGTTGCAATTTTAGGCGTTGCCATAGAGTTTTTTACAACCCCGGTGACACCCTATTGCAACCCTTGTTTATCCGTTACAAAAACGTGCTGTTGCAACACCAATGGGGTTGCAATAGGTCTTGAAAAGTGTTACAGTAGGGTTTGGGGTATCAGTACAATATTTGTGGGCCCCACAATGGGGCCCACATGTGGGGTATCAATGTAACCTTTTTGCAACGCTTTTTAGTGTTTTTTGCAACATTTTACACTGATTTTTAGCAACACTATGAAGACATATTGCAACGCTTTTACAAAAAAAAATGCTAGAAACTGTTTATAAATTAGCATGCCCATAAATAAGACATTGTCTTAAAACCAACACAATCCAGAAATCATAACATCAATCCACCAACCATAACATCAGTTACCCCATAATACCACTACCTTCACCATCACCATACTACCATCCTTATATAAATAAACTTGAACCAATAAGACTACATTTTGCCTTTTGATAGAATTGTTACAATGTTATATGAATATTCTCGTGCAGCTGTTTACTAATGCTATGAAATTACATGGTGTTTGTTGGCCGTTATTTGACAATGATTATTCTTCCGTGTGCTTGTTTCTCTCCATGGTGAGCCACATTAATATTTGCTTGAATTCCAGTATAATATTTTCTGTCATTTAGCTTGAGCATGCCTGCAATACAGATGAAGAGATAATTAGGATTTACATATAATTAAGAGGGTGGAACTGAATATCATGCATCACTAAAAAATAAAAATCTAACATAACATACGTACAGCTTACTAAAGTAGTCGAAAAAACCTACAACTTTCTAATAGATTAAGTTTTTGAACATATTTAAAAAGTTGAAATTGTGGGTGAGGCCTATGTTGTCATGTTTTGACACTAAAGTTGAATATGCTAACAACATTATATCTAATATATCTACTATCATACAGAGTATCCTATATTATTGTTAGGTACATCTTCACCTTTTAACCTTTTCACGAACAGAAAATATACATATTTCTTACAGGATAGATGTAAATTTCTAGTAAGTTTTTAACCTTCAATAGATTAAATCAGAGAAATGGGTAAAGAGACTGCAACCCACAAGAAAAATACATGTCTTTGGGATATTAATAGAACACCGGGAAGTAAGGTTGATATGGACAGAAGATAGTATATCAGGTTCAAAACACAACAGCCTTAATACAACTGAAATTTCTAACAACTTTTGCTTTAAAATAAGAATATAAGATTGAGCAACTTATACAATTTACACAGGTCTGATATTAGTATGAAGCCAACTTCACACATGACCCAACGATATCATGTACACTCGATTATTTCCGAAATGAACTCAATTCAAAAAGTTTGCACATTTGAATAAAGTATTAAACCCATATACTTAACCCCATCAGTCACTGTTTTTAAGTGCATAAGATAGGTAAAGACAGTCCTACATTTTATTACAATCCACCTGATAATGCAGAGTTAACATAGCCTAAAAATTAAAAAGGACAGAACATGAGAATCTAACTCCCATATTTACGATTCGAGCATACACCAAACCAATACAACATTGATCTATAAAAAGCAAACATAAAACATAAAGAGTGTGAAGAACACATACTAAATTGAACCTCCCGAAGAACCGGGCCAACTAATTCACTAGGAAACTGATGAACCTTCTCAATCACCTTCTGTTCCGAAACCAGCGCCTCTTCATACGTCAAATTACTCTTCCCAGTAACTTTACAAGTCCAAACTCTCTGTCGATACATATTAATCCATATACCCTGCAGTCAAGACTAGAACAACATCGGGGGCAAGAAATGGGTTACCTTTGAGAGAGACGTGAAAATTAAATTACAGAGGCTGCTTCTTGTCAGCAGCTTTACACAGTCTGCAGTCTTAAGATCAGATTAGAATATTCCGCTGTAATAAAAGAAACAAGATAAAAGCATTTGGTAACAATGAAAATCATACATGAATAAATAAAACAGCATGAAGACCTTACTTATTGGGATATACACCAATAAACAAAACAATATAAAAACCTCATATCTGCTCATCCCTTATTTCATAGCAAAAAATACAATAAAAAACTACATGCTTACCATTATATCATATGATATTGAAATATACACATTGGGATAGATAGTTGTGCTGAAACAAGGTGAAACCATTTCTTACCCAAGTAGTATGTCTTTGTTGCAGGCAAGATAGAAGATGCATGTTCTGCAAGAGCAAGACCAGCTCTCAAGATGGGAACCATCTGCAAAACGAAATTAATTGATAGAACTATAAACCAGTCACACTATCAATAAGCAGCATAAACAAGTATAACATTCAAATCAAACTATACAAGCTAATTACAGTTAAGCTAACAAAGAGAAACCTAAAAACTTTAACAATCACATTTTTTACGGACTAATTAACAAAATGTGCGAATATAAAACAACGACTACAAACTAGTTACATTATCGAGAACTTTGCTACTATTATTTTTTTACAGACTAATTAATAAAATGTGCTAACCTAACGCAACGACTTACAAACTAATTACATTATCGAGAACTATCCAAAAACACATAAAATCGAGTAATCATTACCTTTTATCTGCACAAATTGGACATATAGATTACACCAATTGAGACTATATTATGTCCTAGAAAATTTAATTAACAGACCGAAGCATAAACAATAGTACTGTTCATCTGTGGTAACATTGTCAGCAAGTATCTGTTGTAAAACGCGGATAACCTGCCACAGTAGTTCCAGTTGAGTGCCCAACAAATTGAATTAGGTATTCTTCATCCAACTTATGATAGTGCCCTGCATTCCAATTACATTATCTTAATTCCAAGTAAATAATCAATCACTACAATACAAACTTAACTCACCTCAATAGAAAATCGCAAACAAACAGTTAAACTTCAAACAATTACTCAACTAATTGAAAAAATTAGGGTTTCAAATTAAAACCCCAAATTCTAAAATAAGGTTTTAAAGCTTACCCAATTTAAGATTTGACCTCCGACTTGGCTTTAAACTCAAACTTGAGCTTTAAACGCCAACTTGAGGTTCAAACTCCGACTTGAACAACCTCCGACAATTTTTTCAAACTTTAACGAGGGAGAGGGGGAGAGAGAGAAAGAGAGAGAGAGAGAGAGAGATTGAGAGAGAGAGGGGTTGAGAGAGAGAGATGCGTGAGGCGAGAGAGAGATGAGAGCAATTCTTCGGTCGAGTATAGAGAGAGAGAGATGAGTTTTTGTTTTTTTTGGTTTTATGTTATATGTTAGATGGGTTTAATTTTGAATATTAATTTAATTTTGATTTTATTTTTGAAGAGGGGGAAATCAGGACTTGAAATTTTGCTAAGGAAAAAAATGAGGGGGAACTTTTAAGAGGGGGTGAAATATTTGGCTAGGGGGGAAATAGAGGAGGCGCGCTGGATCAATAAATTTTCACTTCCCGCTTGCTGAAAAACTTAGCGGGTCAAAGTTTAATGGCCCAACCCAATTATTTCAGCAGCCTGGTCATTGCCAATTTATTTATATATTTATTTTATAAATTTTATTAAATTAAACACATCCTATTCATTAAAATTAATTGATTACTTTACTTTATTTATAAAAAATTTAAACTATTACAAGATGTTATGTTCTATACTCAGTTCATTTAGTGATTTTAATTAAAAATAATAATATACTAATATTATTAACTTGTAAAAATAAATAAAATACACATTTCAATTACTATTTCATTTTTATGTAAAAAATTACTAATTAGTTAAATTCAGAAAAATCATCTTTAATTATATATGTCATTTTGGTAACACATTTTGACTCTACCGCAACATCAAAAAAGAGGGGTTGCGGTAGGCATTGGTTTTGAAGGCTATTATTACACTTTTCTTTGCAACCCCACTATGAAGGGTTGCGGAATCCAATCTATGGTGTAGTGCAAGGCAATTAACACCTTGGTCAAAAAGAAGTTGGTAAGAGACATGCCTAAACTGGAGTTTGCTCAAGTTGAAGTTTGTGAAGCTTGTCAGAAAGGAAAAATAAAAAAAGATCAAGTCACAAGTCAAAAACTGTGAATTCTAAAAGTACTCCTTTGCAACTAATTCATATGGACTTGTTTGGGCCAGTAAATGTCTTATCAATTTCAAGGAACAAATATGCACTTGTGATGGTGGATGATTTCTCAAGATACACTTGGGTATGGTTCATGCACTCTAAAGATGAAACTCCACACATCATAATTGAGCACATCAAGAAGATAGAAAAATAGACTGAAGATTACAACTGTGTAAAAAGATTGAGAAGTGATAATGGAACAGAATTCAGAAATGCAACATTGAGTGAATTCTGCAAAGCAAAGGTATTGTTCAAGAATTTTCAGCTGCTAGAACACCTCAACAAAATGAAGTAGTTGAAAGGAAGAACAAAACATTAGTTGAAGCTGCTAGAACAATGCTGCAAGATGCCAACAAGTTTCCGGGAAGAGGCTATTAACACTGCATGTTACACTCATAACAGATATCTCATTAACAAGGCACATGATAAATCACCTTACTCAATCATATCTAAAAGAAAGCCTACTGTAAAGCATCTTCATGTGTTTGGAAGCAAGTGTTACATTTTGAAAGACAACTCTGAATATGTGGGAAAATTTGACTCAAAGGTTTTTGAAGCAAATTTTCTGGGATATTCATTGGAAAGAACAACCTACAGAGTTTATATGATTAGTCAAAAGAAGATTATGGAAAGCACAGATGTGACTTTTGATGATGACAAGTGTCCAGGCTTGGAATGCCTTGATGATAATAAAGCTGAAGCCCTTGCATTTGAAAACCTCAATATTGACAGTGATTCTGATGGTGAAGATGAAGTTAACGCACAACAAATGACAAATAAAGAGTCTACCAAACAAGAAAATCATGAAAATGAAGCTCATCTCAAATACCTGAATTTGATAGCACAAACTCAGGGGGGAGAAAGAGAAGAGGAATCTGGCAGACATACCAATAATAAAGAAAATGATGAAGGCACAAGTCAACAAACTCATACAAGGAAGTGGGAGGGGGAATTGCTTGGGGAAGAACCCGGTGCCCAGGCCGATAGAAGTCACACTAGAGATGCAATTATTGGAGATCCTACTGCTGGAGTGAGGACTAGGAGTGCAACTGCTAATGAGTGCCTACATGCATGGTTTCTGTCTCAAATAGAACCCAAGAAAACTGAAAAAGCTTTAATGGATCCCGATTGGATATCTGCCATGCAGGAAGAGCTGAATCAGTTTTAAAGAAGCAAAGTTTGGAAGTTAGTTCCTGAACCAAAGAATAGAAGCATTATTGGAACAAAATGGGTGTTCAGGATCAAGATGGATGAAAATGGTATAGTTACCAGAAACAAAGCAAGGTTGGTTGCAAAAGGCTACTCACAAGAATAAAGAATTGATTATGATAAAACTTTTTCTCCAGTTGCAAGACTTGAAGCAATAAGGATCTTTCTAGCATTTGCTACACACTCAAATTTTAAAGTGTATCAAATGGATGTCAAGAGTGCCTTTCTAAATGGTGAGTTAGATGAAGAGGTTTACGTGCAACAACCATCTGGCTTTGAAGATCCAGAGTTTCCAAACTTTGTGTACAAATTACTCTAGGCTCTATATGGACTAAAGCAGGCACCTAGAGCTTGGTATGACACACTATTAGAATTCCTCCTGAAGCATGGTTTTACTAGAGGTACCATAGACAAAACTCTCTTTTATAAGAAACATGGTGAAGATATGATCCTAGTTCAGATCTATGTGGATGATATCATCTTTGGTTCTACTAATGAGAAGCTTTGAGAAAGATTCTCTAAGCTTATGCAAAGTGAATATGAAATGAGTATGATGGGGGAACTGAGTTACTTTCTTGGACTTCAAATCAGTCAAATAAGTGATGGTATCTTCATCAGCCAAACTAAATATGTCAAGGATCTATTGAAAAAGTTTGATATGGTTGATTGTTCACCTACATCTACACCTATATCTACTACAACAAAGTTGGATGAAGATAAAAAGGGCAAGAGTATCGATATCTCAAGCTATAGATGGATGATTGGATCATTGCTTTATTTAACTGCTAGTAGACCATACATCATGTTTGCTACATGTCCGTGTGCAAGATTTCAAGCAAATCCAAAAAAATCACATTTAATGGCTGTAAAGAGGATTTTCAGATATTTGAAGGGAACTCCAAACTTGGTATTATGGTATCCTAAGGGAACTGGTTTTGAAGCTGTTGGTTAAACAGATGCAGATTTTGGTGGATGCAGGATTGACAAGAAGAGTACTAGTGGAAGTTGTCAATTTCTTGGACAAAGACTTGTATCTTGGTATAGTAAGAAACAACAATCTGTATCAACTTCTACAGCTGAGGCAAAATATATAGCTATAGGAAGTTGTTGTGCTCAAGTGCTTTGGATTAGAAATCAGCTAATGGATTATGGCCTAGTGTTACACAAAATTCCTAATATATGTGACAATACTAGTGCTATATCTATAGTAGTTAATCTATTTAACCATTCTAGAACAAAGCACATTGATGTAATGTACCATTTTATTAGAGAACATGCTACAAATGGTACCATTGAGCTCATTTTTGTTCCAACAGAAAAATAATTAGCTGACATTTTTACTAAACCTTTGGATGAAGCAACTTTCACTAGACTTGTTGGTGAAATTGGAATGCTTAATTCTTCATCCTGAGGCTAGAACTCAGCTAATGTTTTGCAGCTTATTAATTTCTAGTAAATCAAAATTAATTTGATTTAATTGGAAATAACTGAAATATGAATTATAAATGTTTCAGAAATCTCTGCATATTTATTTTTTAAAATTCAAAATTCAACATGGAATTTTTCAAATTTTAAGTAAACTGCTCAGTGTTAATTTACATTTTTAATATGTAAAATTAACACAAGACAAAAATAAAATGCTCAAAAGTATATAGTGAACTGAGTTCTCGATAAGTATAATTGACTTCTTGACAAGTCATTTTAGGACTTCTCGAGTGAGTTCTCGATAAGTCAATATTCTGATTATCGAGTGACTTCTTAATAGGCTTAAATATGACTTATCGATAAGTCTTTGTAGAGTTCTCTAATAGTGTTAATTCACATAGTTCTCTACAAGTATAATTTTTGAATTATCAGTAACTCAGAACTGAAATAATTTAATTTAATAAATTATTTTGGTAAAATACTTTTGGAAAATTTATTCTAATTTTATTTTGAATTTATTCAAATAAAAGTTGGAATTAATTCAGTCCATTTTTGGACAAACTGGGTATTTAATTGACATCTCGATAAGTCAATTTTTAGTTCTCTATAAGAGTAATTTAAAATGACTTCTCGATATGTACTTCATTACTTAAAATGACTTCTGGATAGAGAAATGTCAAATGTCTATTTTTGAGTTCTCGACAAGTCATCCACTTTTACTGTAATATCCTGGATATATTGTGTAATTATTTTTGCTATTAAATAATTATTATATGTGTTCAGTATCTATTCTGTGAATTATTTGTTAAGTGTTAAATGTGTTGGATGTTTAAAAATATTATTAATTGAGTATTTTAATTTTTATATGTCCAAAATAAAATATAGATAATTGTCATATCTTCCTAATTATTTTTATGTTGATTTATGAATTTATAAGAATCATATGGATTTTATAAAATCTTTTTCCGGGTATTTAAAATCTATTTTATAAAACGGGAACCAACCATCGTTATCCGTTTTTACGTTTTAAGAACCCGAAACTCTTCCGAGAACTCCTTCCTAACCTAATTGCAATATTCCGAGCATTTTCCGTGTTTCGACTTTTTCAATCATGCGTACGGTTTGTCCTGCGCGGGTCCCGGCACAATATTTTCGATACATTATTCATTTCGGTAAATCAATAAAACTCGTATTTTCGATAAACGGGAGCTTTTTATTAAACTATCATAATTATCACCTCGTAATACGTGTAACCAGGCGCTGAGACCAAGACCGTAGTATAAATTGTACTGATTTGGATAATTATCTCGAAAACCGGTACCGTTTGGATCAGTTTTTATAAATAAACGTACCGTTTTATATCCGGAATGATCCAACGGGATACTAATTTTCCGTAATTATAAATAGCCTCTACCGTATTTTATTTTATACCGGAAATCATTTGCAAACAGTATTTACAGAGTTTTTACAGAGAAAATACGATAATTATATTATGTTCTTCATAATCAAACACAAATTCGAAGGCGTTATCGATATCCGATTTTGGCGTACATATACTCAAAACGAAGCTACTGAAATCTAGAATCCAAATCTTCCATCAATTTCAACCCAGAAACATCAGGTGATTTCATATTTGATTATTTATATTCGAATTTCTTGGAATTTAAATTATGAATTTTTGTACGGATGATTGTTTGAATGATTTGATGATTGTATGTTGTAGAGCTTGTTTTCCTGATCATTTTGGTATATTATACTCTTGATTTGGAATTCAATAACATATTTAATTTTGGGTTTGATTCTCGGAATTTAGAAATTAGGGTTTATATTACTTTGAATGTTTTCAATTCGATTTGGGGAAATCTTTGTTAGGGGTTTTCAGTTGATCTGGATGGGTTCTTTGTGTTCCTTATCAAATTTGCAATCGAACCATGTATTTATATCATACAAACGATTCCTGAAAAGTACGGAGTTGTCTTTTAAAGTTTTCTGCCGGATTTTATTTAAGCTCGCCGGATTTTTCTTTGAATTTGGCCGGAAAAGCTGCCTGGGCCATTGTTACTCGATGTTAATCGACTGGCAGAGATGCTGGGGTGGTGTGTAATCAATTGGAGCTAATAAATCAAAAGAAACGATTCGAAATAGGCTTGAATCGAGGTCGTCGGAGCTTCCCGACCTCGCCGGATTCTGCAAAATTTCCGGCGGGTCTGGGTTGTTCTTGGCAACCCGACTGTTGACCCGTTTCCCTGATTTTTGACCCGCTTTCAATCTTCTTTTGCTCATTTGCATTTCCAAATCCTGTTTCTGGGATTTTCTTTTTAAAAATAAATCAAAAACTCTATTTTTATTTCATAAAATTCATTTTTAATTCCAAAAATACTTTCAATGATTTAAAAATTTAGAAATAAATCTGAATTATTTAATTAATTAATTTTAATTAATAAATAAATATTTAATTAGTCAATTAATTTAAATATTAATTGATTAATTGATTTAATTATTTATTAATTAATTTTAATTGATTATTTAATTGGATTTAATTATCTAAAATTGATTTAAAAATTCCAAAAAATAGTTTCGAGCTTTAAAATATTATTTTAAATTGATTTCAAGGCTCGATAATTATTATAAAATTGTTTTGAAGCCAGATTTGGCCGACCGAGCCCTGTTTATTACTTTGAAATTAATCTAACGACCCGTTTTAATTCCGAAAAATGTTTGAAAAATCATTTTGAATACATGAAAGCCTGTTTATAGCCCGAGACTTCTTTATAAATGATATGTCATTGATTATTTGACGTGTTATATGCTATATGTGACTTGTTAGTTGACTGTCGGTCTACATGTTCGGTGTTTACTTGTTTATAGCATAACTTTCAATCCGTTAATCGGATTTGGGTGAAACGAAGGGTAGATAGAAGTGTATGTCGAATAGAATCGTATGAGTTAAATATTGATAGATATTTATAATGCCTAGCAGAATAAGCAAGGCGTAAGAAAGGGAAGCAGGTGATCAAAAAATAGAATTGTCATGTAGAAAGTATAGCAAGTAATCAGAGAATAGAAGCGAGGCATAAGAAAAGCAGACGAGTGATTGTTGAATGGAGTCAGTAGATAAGTACAAGTGAAGTTGAAATCGATTATGATAAGGCAAGTACTTCTAAACCTTTCTCGAGATATATTGCAAATATTTCTAAATTCTCTTATGACATATTGTTATTACTCAAAATAGCTCTGTTTTATATTAGAAATACTTTGAATCCTTCAGCCTTGAACCTGAGCCACATCATTTGATCTTTAGCTGTAAGCCTTATTCTTTGTGAACCGTTTCTGGTTGATTTACCAAATATTAAACCACACATATACGATACTACTCCACAAATATATAACCATCACATACCAAACACTGAAACAAAATTGTTTTAAACATACAGAAACTTTTATACTTAACCATACCTTGTGACATCAAAGTATTAAAACCCTGTAAAAAAACATTATTCATCTAATACCCGATTGTCCTGCAGGCTGGAGGCCACTTCTTTCATGTACTTTGACATACCCTTTCAGTAACCATAAATTTTTACCATGCTTTTATACAAAAGTTTTATTGTTATTGATTATGATCAGGTTTTATTGAATCCTGTTGTTTATCATATTGAACTGTTTTAGAATTAGATAGTTTTCTTTGTGTAGACCAGATTCGTGGTCAGACCATATCAATGGTCAAGTTAGGCCAATGTGTGCCTTGGATCCAGTAGTTAGAGCAATGCTGTGTGCTTTGCTCGGGGTTAGTGCGTGACTGATCAGCAGCCTAACCTTGATTTTAAAAACTTAAAATAAATATCCAATTCTATTGGTTGTTTAACAAGAAACTTGATTCATTTGAATCATATTATTTATTATTGTTTAACCTCAGTGAATAATGATATGACTTGCTGAGCTAGTTAGCTCACTCTTGCAAATCTTTTTATGTATGCTACAGTTACAAAAGATATAGTTGATAGCGAGGTTTCACAGTTCAATGTTCGAGCTAGGATTCCAGATTATGGTTGATCGAGCTAGCAGGAGCTTATTGTAGTAGTGAGATAGTAAGGTTGTAAGAATAATTTCATATCAGTTGTAAATTAAATTAGTTGGGATTTGGTATCATGTAATAAAAGTTATGGTTGTGGCTTGTTTTCATACTTTAACCTGTTGCGATCCGTGGTTATGTAAAGTAGGGTCATTGCAAATAATAATTTATATACAGGTTTATATATTGAGTATGTGTTGTGGACCCCAAACTTCTGACCCGGGTTTGGAGGGCCCCATAGGTTGTATTGAGTATGTGTTGTGGACCCCAAACTTCTGACCCGGCTTTGGAGGGCCCCACAGGTTGGTATCAGAGCTACAGGTTATAAGTCACTGAAACAAGCCTAGATTGTTGGGATTAGGTAAAGGGTTAGGATTAGGAATAGGAAATAGAAATATAGGTCATCGTAAGGTTGAGTGCGACTGTATAGTAGGTCTCCGGCACGGTTCGTGTTGTGATTCGGGATTCTTAACTAGCGACGTGATATCCAGGCAACGGCAATGGCAGATCATGATTTCCCTGCATCAACTGATCGTTTGGAGCCTTCCATTTAAGGATCATCATCTTCTCCCAGATTCGATTTGCGCCTTGTTCTTCCATCAGTATTAGCGGTATTACTTTCTGTTATGACAGTTGCGCCTCTCCAAGTTATTCAGCGCTATTCTATCATTTCTCAATACGAGACTACCTATTCAATAACCTTCATTTGCTTATTCTTGTTCTTTTGAACATTCAACCATGAATATATCTTTTCTGTTTACTATATACTATATTCTATATCCTTAGTTTAAAAACCTTTCCAATGAAATAACAGCATTTGCGAGAAGGGACACGATAGCTGCAGTAAATGGTGAGTATTGAGATACATATCAAGGTGAGAAAGGAGTTTAGAAAGAAGATTCAAGTGTTCTAGAGGATGGCTGCTATCAGATTACAAGAAGCTATTGGTAATTAGGCCACTTATGACTAGCTTGTGGAATGGAGTAGATAAGTGTTAAAGAGAGAGAGTTAGAGGAGATTAGGGATCTGAAGATTTCTCGAAATTAGGAAATGGTGTTATAATGATATGATATATATATTCTAACAAGATGATGCGACATTAGCTGACTTGTTGACTATTGGATATTCTGTTCTACTTAATGATTACAAAGGGGTTAACGGGGATACTACCAGTATGGGAGCCTTAATGTGAAGCTACGAATAAGATAACGTGCAACGATAGCGGAAGTTTTCATTTATTTACGGAGAATAATAGACCCCAATGAAGGAAAGGAGATAAATGGAAGTGAACGGACCCTTGAGTGATTGTTTCTTTAACTTGGTATCTGGTCATAAGAAGGACAACAACCAACTCATACAGTAAGGACAACCGGAGGTGTGATTTTCAAAATTTTCAAAATTTTTAACAAGTTTTCGAAAAAGATTTTCCTCACAAAATTTCTAAAGGCCTTTTTGAATAAAATAAGTTTTAAACCTTGGTTGTCAAGTTACTAATTGAGTTTCTTGTTTGTTAAAGGACCCGGATTATCTGGAAGGATGTTGTTTCAGATTCAGTATTGTTAATTCGGAGAATGAGATAACCTGCGATTACAAAGAAGTGGGTGCAAGTATTATCTGATAGGATTAACAACAGAACCAGCGTACGACGTAACTATTCATCCAATTACTGGGATTATCAGAATTCGAAGAATTCATTAATTAAACGGAAGCCTGAGTATGATCGAAGAAGATTGAGAAAATTTTCAGACTTTTCTAAAGGAAGAATATTATTAATAAAATGATCGCTATGTTGAATGATTCATGGTTATTCCAAATTAAAAAGAGGAAACTCAAATTTATCTGATAAGAATGCCATTATGATTGAATTGTTAAAGTATTATACGTGTAGGTGCGACGTTACAGACGCGAGACTTAACAAGTAAGAATCTACCATCATGCTTAGTTGTGAAGGCAATTTTAGCATACTTCTAAAGTTGTTATGTGATACAATTGGGAAATAATCGAGCAAGCTCGAAAAAAGAATACAAGTGCAATGTGGATAGTGACCAATGGTATCATTCTCGTCCTCAACATTTCAGCATATATTCCTTTTAAGTTCCTAAAAGTGTATGAACTCCTTTTCTTAACAAATTCTTTCTAGTGATATCAAAACGGAGGATTTTGCATTCCTTTCAAATTTAATTGTTCCCCTCGGATTTTGCTTTCTGATTGGGACAAACAGTGTTATAATGAGACGCTTTGTCGGAATGATGAAGAGTCGGGTGGGACGCCACCTAATCATGTGCTGTATGCCATACGGTATGAAAGACTGGCCATCTTAAGTACCAATGTGGTTGTCTCATTCATATTCAAATCATTACTTCTTCTTTCTTTTCAACTCTAAGTTTATTAAAATTATGAATCCTTCTAGTTGTTTCGTTGTACCGTTGTTTTTTTTTGCGAGAGCTTTTCAAACAAAATCAACGTATTATACACCCAGTGGGTAAAGTCTCATCTACCTCACATGCATGGAAAGGAAACAAGGGCATATGGTGAGAATTGCAAATCACTGGCCCTAGCCAGGGATGCACCAAGAGTCAAGGGGATCTACTTCAATAAGGAATACGTCTCCGAGAACGAGAATTTGCGATTTTCCTGAGAAATGTGTTATTTAGAATATAGATGTGATGATGTGGATGATTATTGCGGATATCTTATGCGTTAAAGTATTGAAAGATATGGGAGCAACTTGATCGTATATCTCTCAAGGTTTTGTTGATCAGATAAATTACCCTGTTAAATTGATAAGATTATGACTCAAGGGCTAGCAAGTTAAGAACATGCAATTATTAAATAAGTAAGTACCAATGGCGGAATTGATATTTCTGGAAATAAGTTATGAAGAATTGATATCATTTGAGATAAGAGGATTTGACATCATTCTAAGGAGTGGATTAACTATTCAAGTGTGATACCCAGGTAGACCGTCGTGATGGAAGATAGTTCTGAAGACGCCAAATAAGAACATGAAGAAGGTTAAAGGACAAAGGAAGGTAGAGGACCTGTTAAGAATGATTTAAGATTACAGTGACCAAAATATAAGTGCTATGACGATTATAACTAAGAGTCAGGAGCAAACCGAACTTGAAGATTTTACAGTCTGAACATATATTTTCAGACGAGTTACCAATATTTCCTTTCGATAAAGAAAATGCGTTTATGATTGATTTAGCACCTGAAATGAAGCCAGTGTCCAAATCCCCGCACAAAATGGCACCAGATAAAATAAAAGAGTTACCAGAGCAAACGCATGAGATAATTAGAAGAACAAGCAACTGAACCTAGCGTACCCCCTAAAGTGCACCGGCACGATTTGTTAATAAGAAAGATGGAAGTGTGAGATTATGTGTTAGCGAAAGCTCAACAAGTTTACTCTCAAGAGCATATATCTGTTACCTCGAACCAATGATTTGTTTAACTAAATGAACAAAGCAAGGTATTTTTATAACATTGATTTAAGATTGAGTATATTACCAAGTGAAGATTGAACTTATGGATATATCAAAGATAATTTTTAGAACTCAGTACTGTGGTTATAAAATTCTAGAAATGTTAGCAGGATGAACTGATATACCAGTGATATTTAAATTTGATGAGTAGAATCTTGAAGGAGGAATCTGGATAATATGTACTTGTGTTACTTAAGAAGAACCATGCAACCTATACAATGATAGCTGAGGAATCAAAGAAGAAAGAAGCGGTATAAAAATTTTACCAGGTGAAAACTTTAATGGCAGGAAGTATAATTCTTAGTATAGACAGTCAGGAAGGAGGAGATAAAAGAGGATTCAGCAGAAAAATTTAAAGATAGTATGAATGAAGAAAGACCAGAAGCACCAACAAAAGTAAGAAGTTTTATCATGGGCCAGTTACTATCAGAAATTTGTGCAAGATTTCTTGAAATTTGCAATATTTTGGATGAAGCTAACCAGGAAAAGCAAGAAGGTTATACGAAATGGAGAAGGGTGAAGAAAGTTTTGCGAAGTTAAATGAAAGAATGGTTACAACACCTATTTTATCACTTTGAAAGTATCAGAGAGATTTAGTAGTTTATAGTGATACTTCTCGTAAGGGTGTAGGATGTGTGTTGACGCAAAGCAATAAAGTTATTGCATATACATCCAGACAACCGAAACCTTATGAGCAGAAGTACCCTACTCACAATTGGGAATTAAAAGCAACCATAATATTTGTTTTGAAAAATTGGGAAATATTATAAGTATAGAGAAAGATGAAGATATATACGGACCATAAGAGTTTGAAGTATGAACTCCCGAGGAAAAGCAAATGTAGTTGCAAGAGATGGGTAAGAAGGAGGGAGAATGAACATAGAGACTATACCAGCGGAATTATCTATGGAATTCTAGCAGTTGGAATTGGAGGTCAGAGTTCATGATCTAAAAAGGAGTAAGAATGTATAAGTATAACTTTTCAATCAGAATTGTTAGAAAAGATAAAGAAGTGTCAGGAAGAGATAATGGATCAGGATATAAATCATTTAGTAGGTGAAAAATTGTGCACGCGAAAAGGATGATCAAGGTATTCTTAGGCTTTCTTCTAGAATTTGGATTCCACCAGTGACGGAATTGAAGGATGAAATTTTACAGGCAGTTCATAATTCGAGGTATTCAATCCATTCAGGGAGTACCAAAATGTATAGAGATTTAAAGGAAATTATAGGTGGTTAGATATGAAGCAGGAAATTGCGGAATGAATTAGCAGATGTTATATATGTCAACAGAGTTAAAGTAGAGCATCAGAGATCAAGTGGATTGCTACAGTCATTAGAGGTTCCAGAGTGGAAGTGGGAGCATATCACCATGAATTTCATAGTTGGGGTTACCAATCACAAAAGTTAATCATGATACCATTTGGATTATAATGGATAGATTTGCCAAGTCAGCTCATTTTCTGTCTATAAATAGGAGATTTTCACCGAACAAATCAGTACTCAAAGGAAATCGTAGTTCGTCATGGAGTTCCTGTGTCCATCGTATCCGGTCAAGATCCAAGATTTAATTCAAGATTATGGGAGAATTTTCAAGGATGTTTGGGAACGAGACTGAATATGAGTACGGCTTACCAACCGGCCATACCAACCGCAGACGGACGGCCAGAGTGAAAGAACGATCTAGATAATCGAGGACATGTTGTACGTGTGTACTATTGATGTTAGAAGAAGTTGGGATGAGCATTTACCTCTGGTAGAATTTGCTTACATCAACAATTATCACGCCAGTGTTGGGATGCCACTCCATGAAGCCCTTTAGGGACGCAAATACGGATCTCCAGTATATTGGGATGAAGTAAGAGAACGCAAAGTACTTGGATCTAAATTAGTGTAGCAGACAAAGGAAGCTATTAAAGTTATCTAGAAAAGATTGATAGCAGCACAAGATAGTCAAAGGAAATATGCAGATTAATCAAGGAAAGATATGGAATTCGAAGAAGGGAATTTGATATTACTAAAAGTATCACCGTGGAAGGGATTAACGAGGTTTGGAAAGAAAGGAAAACCAAGCCCAAGATATGACGGACCTTTTGACATTTTAAAGCACGTTGGTAAAATAGTTTACGAGTTGTCGTTACCTCCGCACATGGAGCAAATTCACAATGTTTTTCACATACTTAATGCTTAAGAGGTATAATCCAGACTCCAAGCATGTAATAGAGTAGGAGCCAATAAAGCTCCAGGCAGATTTGTCATATGTAAAAAGTCCAATAGAGATTCTAGAGGAAAGAGAGAAAGTATTGAGGAATAAAGTAATAATGTTAGTAAGAGTATTGTGGAAAACCCAAAGGTTGAAGAGTCAACCTGGGAGTTAGAAAAAGATATGAAAGAAAGGTACCCTCATTTATTTTCTTAGGAGATTCTGAGGACAGAATCTTTTTAAGGGGGGAAGGATGTAATATCCTGGATATATCGTGTAATTATTTTTGCTATTAAATAATTATTATATTTGTTCAGTATCTATTCTGTGAATTATTTGTTAAGTGTTAAATATGTTGGATGTTTAAAAATATTATTAATTGAGTATTTTAATTTTTATATGTCCAAAATAAAATATAGATAATTGTCATATCTTCCTAATTATTTTTATGTTGATTTATGAATTTATAAGAATCATATGGATTTTATAAAATCTTTTTCCGGGTATTTAAAATCTATTTTATAAAACGGGAACCAACCATCGTTATCCATTTTTACATTTTTAGAACCCGAAACTCTTCCGAGAACTCCTTCCTAACCTAATTGCAATATTCCGAGCATTTTCCGTGTTTCGACTTTTTCAATCCGGCGTACGGTTTGTCCTGCGCGGGTCCCGACACAATATTTTCGATACATTATTCATTTCGGTAAATCAATAAAACTCGTATTTTCGATAAACGGGAGCTTTTTATTAAACTATCATAATTATCACCTCGTAATACGTGTAACCAGGCGCTGAGACCAAGACCGTAGTATAAATTGTACTGATTTGGATAATTATCTCGAAAACCGGTACCATTTGGATCAGCTTTTATAAATAAACGTACCGTTTTATATCCGGAATGATCCAACGGGATACTAATTTTCTGTAATTATAAATAGCCTCTACCATATTTTATTTTATACCGGAAATCATTTGCAAACAGTATTTACAGAGTTTTTACAGAGAAAATACGATAATTATATTATGTTCTTCATAATCAAACACAAATTCGAAGGCGTTATCGATATCCGATTTTGGCGTACATATACTCAAAACGAAGCTACTGAAATCTAGAATCCAAATCTTCCATCAATTTCAACCCAGAAACATCATGTGATTTTATATTTAATTATTTATATTCGAATTTCTTGGAATTTAAATTATGAATTTTTGTACGGATGATTGTTTGAATGATTTGATGATTGTATGTTGTAGAGCTTGTTTTCCTGATCATTTTGGTATATTATACTCTTGATTTGGAATTCAATAACATGTTTAATTTTGGGTTTGATTCTCGGAATTTAGAAATTAGGGTTTATATTACTTTGAATGTTTTCAATTCGATTTGGGGAAATCTTTGTTAGGGGTTTTCAGTTGATCTGGATGGGTTCTTTGTGTTCCTTATAAAATTTGCAATCGAACCATGTATTTATATCATACAAACGATTCCTGAAAAGTACGGAGTTGTCTTTTCAAGTTTTCTGCCGGATTTTATTTAAGCTCGCCGGATTTTTCTTTGAATTTGGCCGGAAAAGCTGCCTGGGCCGTTGTTACTCGATGTTAATCGACTGGCAGAGATGCTGGGGTGGTGTGTAATCAATTGGAGCTAATAAATCAAAAGAAACGATTCGAAATAGGCTTGAATCGAGGTCGCCGGAGCTTCCCGACCTCGCCGGATTCTGCAAAATTTCCGGCGGGTCTGGGTTGTTCTTGGCAACCCGACTGTTGACCCGTTTCCCTGATTTTCGACCCGCTTTCAATCTTCTTTTGCTCAGTTGCATTTCCAAATCCTGTTTCTGGGATTTTCTTTTTAAAAATAAATTAAAAACTCTATTTTTATTTCATAAAATTCATTTTTAATTCCAAAAATACTTTCAATGATTTAAAAATTTAGAAATAAATCTGACTTATTTAATTAATTAATTTTAATTAATAAATAAATATTTAATTAGTCAATTAATTTAAATATCAATTGATTAATTGATTTAATTATTTATTAATTAATTTTAATTGATTATTTAATTGGATTTAATTATCTAAAATTGATTTAAAAATTCCAAAAAATAGTTTCGAGCTTTAAAATATTATTTTAAATTGATTTCAAGGCTCGATAATTATTATAAAATTGTTTTGAAGCCAGATTTGGCCGACCGAACCCTGTTTATTACTTTGAAATTGATCTAACGACCCGTTTTAATTCCGAAAAATGTTTGAAAAATCATTTTGAATACCTAAAAGCCTGTTTATAGCCCGAGACTTCTTTATAAATGATATGTCATTGATTATTTGACGTGTTATATGCTATATGTGACTTGTTAGTTGACTGTCGGTCTACATGTTCGGTGTTTACTTGTTTATAGCATAACTTTCAATCCGTTAATCGGATTTGGGTGAAACGAAGGGTAGATAGAAGTGTATGTCGAATAGAATCGTATGAGTTAAATATTGATAGATATTTATAATGCCTAGCAGAATAAGCAAGGCGTAAGAAAGGGAAGCAGGTGATCAAAAAATAGAATTGTCATGTAGAAAGTACAGCAAGTAATCAGAGAATAGAAGCGAGGCATAAGAAAAGCAGACGAGTGATTGTTGAATGGAGTCAGTAGATAAGTACAAGTGAAGTTGAAATCGATTATGATAAGGCAAGTACTTCTAAACCTTTCTCGAGATATATTGCAAATATTTCTAAATTCTCTTGTGACATATTGTTAATACTCAAAATAGCTCTGTTTTATATTGGAAATACTTTGAATCCTTCAGCCTTGAACCTGAGCCACATCATTTGATCTTTAGCTGTAAGCCTTATTCTTTGTGAACCGTTTCTGGTTGATTTACCAAATATTAAACCACACATATACGATACTGCTCCACAAATATATAACCATCACATACCAAATACTGGAACAAAATTGTTTTAAACATACAGAAACTTTTATACTTAACCATACCTTGTGATATCAAAGTCTTAAAACCCTTTAAAAAAAACATTATTCATCTAATACCCGATTATCCTGCAGGCTGGAGGCCACTTCTTTCATGTACTTTGACATACCCTTTCAGTAACCATAAATTTTTACCATGCTTTTATACAAAAGTTTTATTGTTATTGATTATGATCAGGTTTTATTGAATCCTGTTGTTTATCATATTGAACTGCTTTAGAATTAGATAGTTTTCTTTGTGTAGACCAGATTCGTGGTCAGACCATATCAATGGTCAAGTTAGGCCAATGTGTGCCTTGGATCCAGTAGTTAGAGCAATGCTGTGTGCTTTGCTCGGGGTTAGTGCGTGACTGATCAGCAGCCTAACCTTGATTTTAAAAACTTAAAATAAATATCCAATTCTATTGGTTGTTTAACAAGAAACTTGATTCATTTGAATCATATTATTTATTATTGTTTAACCTCAGTGAATAATGATATGACTTGCTGAGCTAGTTAGCTCACTCTTGCAAATCTTTTTATGTATGCTACAGTTACAAAGGATATAGTTGATAGCGAGGTTTCACAGTTCAATGTTCGAGCTAGGATTCCAGATTATGGTTGATCGAGCTAGCAGGAGCTTATTGTAGTAGTGAGATAGTAAGGTTGTAAGAATAATTTCATATCAGTTGTAAATTAAATTAGTTGGGATTTGGTATCATGTAATAAAAGTTAAGGTTGTGACTTGTTTTCATACTTTAACCTGTTGCGATCCGTGGTTATGTAAAGTAGGGTCATTGCAAATAATAATTTATATACAGGTTTATATATTGAGTATGTGTTGTGGACCCCAAACTTCTGACCCGGGTTTGGAGGGCCCCACAGGTTGTATTGAGTATGTGTTGTGGACCCCAAACTTCTGACCCGGGTTTGGAGGGCCCCACATTTACTATAAATACCTAGACTTCTCGATACATATACATACTTATAATTTTCGAGATCTCAAGTGACCTAGCCTTTCAAGCAAAAACCGATTTCTCTCTCGTTTCTCCTCCTTTCTCAAAAATTTCTTTTACTGTTAGGGCGAAAACACGCGCTAATATTCACGCATGTATACGCGTTCACAAGTAGTATAAGATATAAATCAGATTCGTTCCCACAGAGACTGGTTTAGGTTAAGTTCAATTTATGCACCTATGCAACAATGTATGGTTATCGCTCAATGCTAAGACAAATAACAAATTGGGTTTTTATTAAACTAAGAGATTAAACTAACAATTATAACTAAGAGAACAAGAATGGTTGAATTAATATATATGACAAACATGGGATTCTAAATTCACTAAATACTTCATTCAATAGCCTTATTGTTCTTAACCTTAGCATGCGATGGTGATGACACTAATCAGATAACACGAAAGTGATAAACGCCAACTTTCGTTGCACGAGTACCATTCTACCAGACATCCACAAAAGAGATAGAAGCTGAATAGGCACCAATTATATTGAGACCCTATATGTCTATAGAATTTGACAACATAACGGTTTAAGCATAAGTTATCTATAATGATTATATAGGGCAAGTAAAATGGTTGGAGTTACCTACGAATCATGCATACACATACATGAACCTATGCTAGCATGGCAAGTTCTAAACCTCTATATTCAATGTCGCTTCAATAGAGATTAACACGCTATCTTATATGTTAGCTACGCACATAAGACGAATAAGCACAACCAATACTAGGATATCAATCAATCACCACACACCAAGATATCGAAACAATTAACTATTGAAATCCATAAGTAATTCCGCTAGAACCCCATGACAACGATTAGCCCATCATCGAACTCATCATCACCATGGGTTCTAATGAAAGCATGGTATAAAACAAGGTCTTAATAAACTAAATAATAATCAAAGTACGAATAAACGATATCTAGGTTCAACAAGAATGAAAATGAGCATCCAAAGTTACAACTAATTCAAAGAATCACAAATTGAAAACAAGATCTTCTTTTTCGGAGTTGTTCTGTGCTTCTAGGCCTTCTCCTTGGTATCCCAATCTTCCCCGATGATGACAACCCTTTTTTTAAGTATATATATGCCCCTAGTGGACCTGGACCCTTAAAATCGTCAAATTCCACTCAAAAAAGGCTTTTTCAGCGAAATCAGCGACCAGCCGCGCCCTGAGCGGCCGCTCAGCTCTCCTGAGCGGGCGCTCAGCTCTCTGAGCGGGCGTTCAGCTCTGCTGAGCGGGCGCTCATCTACTGACTGGGAAAATATTCTGATGAATCTTGTTTTGGCCATAACTTGAGTTCTACTCGTCAGAATTAGGCGATTCAACTGCCCACGCGAAGCTAACGAGATTCTCTACAACTTGACAATGGCCTTGGCTTCCAATTCTGACCACTTTTCATCATATTTCCTTTAAAAGCTCTTTTCTTCATATAACTGATACCTGAAATGCAATAACACAAAAACACATCAAAATACCAACAACTTGAGTCCAAAACACCAATTTAAGCTTGTAATAAAGCGTTCCAAGTGGATATAAAATCCACTTATCACATCCCCAAACTTGAATTGATGCTTGTCCTCAAGCATAAACAGACTCAAAACTACAAAATAAACCTAATGCATGAATGCAACTATGTGAATGCAACTAAATGATAATACAATCGATCCCCTCAGAATAAACATAACCAAATGAATAAGCCAATGCCTCTAAGAATGCAATAACTTTAAACAGAGCTCGAATAAATCCCACAAACCAACTCACAAACCAGAAACGTGCGTGTGTGGATGCTGAAAAGATATACTCTCGATACTAGATCAATAAGCATAACGTATCTATCATTGAAACAATCAAAAGTTTATAAACAGAATAGACAATAAACGCATTATGACTCACAACACCTCCTTTCTACTATAGTTATACAAGGATTCACACTATTATTGAACACATAACAAAGATACTTATTTGATCGTGCAATGAATGAGGTCCCAAAAGACTTATACAATAATACCCATGTAGCGAGAGTTAGGTTAGCGGATCCCAGACTATAAAAGCCTTAGGTCACTAGGCACAAATTCCCCTAGAACTTAATAACTCGAGTATTAAAGAGCTCACTCTTGATCAATTATGCATAAACACATACTTTTTTTCTTTCTTTATTTTTTCTCTTTTTTCTTTTTTTTTCCTTTTTTTTCAACAATTTCTGAATGAGTGCGTTTCGCTCCATCTCATTCAACTCTAGACTACTCATAAAAATATGAGCCGGCTACTAGCCATTTGACGCCTAGCCTTACAACAACTAGCAATGAAATCCAAGTTTTTCTCCAGATAAAAAAAAATCAGTGTTTTTACGTCATTACGAGAATATCACAAATTCTAAATATAACCAAGTGATTAAATCTCAACAACGAACAAGTATGATCATGATCTAGATCAAAAGCAACCCTATATGACTCTGTGAAAATATTTATTTCTGGCATGCAAATCAATTCATTAAGACTTAAACATCTCTCTATTCCTCATCACCACACTCAAATCAACATCAACTTATCAAATATCATAGTTCATCTTAAGGGATCATGCTAAATATGCATGCAAATGCAACTATATGAAATCACATAAAAATAAACAAATATGTCCTAAATGAACAATCATACAAAAATATGAATGAACTACAACTAAACATGCAACATGAATCTAAATGAATCTATATGGACACACACTACTAATCCTTACATTATCACCCCCAAACTTAAAATTTTCAATGTCCTCATTGAAGGCAATAATAAGGATTTCAGGCATACCTAATTAGCGGGAGATTCACCCTCGTCGGGTGGAGGATCAGGTGGCCAATCAACCTCGCCACTAGTGTCTCGTAAAATAGTACCGAAATCGTGTGTCAAAACTTCAGCAAAATGACGGTGAATGTCGTGCATGGCCTCCATACGCCTATTTACTCGCCTGTACTGCTCATCACCAACACCAGTCCTATCAACTACCTAATGCACATGAGAAGAATCCTCTATAGGCACTGGAGGATCCGTTCGGCTACCCTCTACATCATCAAAGATATATCCCAACCCCTTGTTAGGGGGTGCACCTAAGAATGAATAACTCAAGTGATCTGGTGGTCGATTGAGCTCAAGTATGGGAGCTTCTTGAGTAAATGGTTCAAAACGCTCCTGCGAAATTTTCAGCTCTGCTAACCCAAGAGAATCGAATGGCATATCCAACTTCCTCTTCCATGGAGGTGCATTCAAAACCTGAATTTGCTCTACTTTAAAGCACTCCTCTTTAGCTGTGGGTAACTTTATTTCCTTGAACACATTGAAAGTGACCTTCTGATCATGAACCTTCATCGTAAGCTCTCCTTTTTGCACATCGATCATAGTTTGGCCTGTAGCCAAGAATGGTCTTCCCAAGATAATGGGAATCTTCTTATCTTCCTCGAAATCAAGAATTACAAAGTCAGCAGGGAAGAAGAGTTTATCCACCTTGACCAAGACATCCTCCACTATACCTCATGGATAAGCGATGGAACGGTCAGCTAGTTGCAATGACATGTATGTTGGTTTCGGCTCAGGCAGGCCAAGCTTCTTGAAGATAGATAAGGGCATTAGATTGATGCTAGCTCCTAAATCACATAAACACTTGTCGAACGACAAGTTTTCGATGGTGCAAGGAATAGTGAAGCTTCCAGGATCTTTAAGCTTCGGAGGCAACTTCTGTTACAGCACAACACTGTATTCCTCCATTAGAGCAACGATCTCTAAGTCATCGAGCTTCACTTTCCGAGAGAGAATACCTTTCATAAACTTCGCATAGCTAGGCATCTGTTCAAGAGCTTCAGCGAAAGGTATGTTGATATGAAGTTTCTTGAACACCTCCAGAAACTTCTCAAACTGCTTATCCAGCTTTTTCTTCTGCAGCCTTTTAGGAAAAGGAGGTGGAGGATAAATCTGTTTCTCCCCTATATTACCCTCAAGAGGAGTGTGTTCCATAGTAGTCTTCCTTGGTTCCACCTCTACTTCCTTCTGCACATCTTCTTCAGCTAAAACTTCAGATTCTGGAACTTGAGACTTTTCAGGCTCTTCGTTTTGCTGAATTTGGGGGCTTGCAACCTTTCCAGACCTTAAGGTGATGGCGTTCACCTGTTCTTCAACTTCCCTCTTGCCTGGATTGGCTTCTATATCACTAGAAAGCGTTCCTGGTGGTCGATTCAATAAGACATTATCAATTTGCCCTATTTGGTTCTCCAGAGTCTTGATAGAAATAGCCTGGCTTTGGCATATAAGAGCCTGGTTTTTGCACATAAGCCTTAACTCCTCCAATTCAGATTTTTCATTCGAAGATAGACCTGCATCATTAGTTTGTTGTTGAAGTTGGAGTTGTTGCCTGGTCTTGATTGAATTCTGCACCCATTGAATTATGCCAGGCTTGATCTCAAAGGTATTAGCTGTGATAGCTGGCCAGACAATGCTAGATTAAATGTCATTGATCTTGGGTTGAGAAAAATCCATCAAGACTTTCGTTCGTGCTGCTGGATCTCCCATTGTAATGAGTACCTGAAACACAAACAAATAAACTGTGAAAGTAAAAGAATCCGAGTCAGTGAACTTTAACGACCACTGATGACAAGCACATAAACTAAAAATTAACACCGAGCCCCCAGCAGTGGCGCCAAAAACTTGTTAGGGCGAAAACACGCGCTAATATTCAGGCAAGTATACGCGTTCGCAAGTAGTATAAGATATAAATCAGATTCGTTCCCACAGAGACTGGTTTAGGTTAAGTTCAATTTATGCACCTATGCAACAATGTATGGTTATCGCTCAATGCTAAGACAAATAACAAATTGGATTTTTATTAAACTAAGAGATTAAACTAACAATTATAACTAAGAGAACAAGAATGGTTGAATTAATATATATGACAAACATGGGATTCTAAATTCACTAAATACTTCATTCAATAGCCTTATTGTTCTTAACCTTAGCATGCGATGGTGATGACACTAATCAGATAACACGAAAGTGATAAACGCCAACTTTTGTTGCACGAGTACCATTCTACCAGACATCCACAAAAGAGATAGAAGCTGAATAGGCACCAATTATATTGAGACCCTATATGTCTATAGAATTTGACAACATAACGGTTTAAGCATAAGTTATCCATAATGATTACATAGGGCAAGTAAAACGATTAGAGTTACCTACGAATCATGCATACACATACATGAACCTATGCTAGCATGGCAAGTTCTAAACCTATATATTCACTGTCGCTTCAATAGAGATTAACACGCTATCTTATATGTTAGCTACGCACATAAGACGAATAAGCACAACCAATACTAGGATATCAATCAATCACCACACACCAAGATATCGAAACAATTAACTATTATAATCCATAAGTAATTCCGCTAGAACCCCATGACAACGATTAGCCCATAGTCGAACTCATCGTCACCATGGGTTCCAATGAAAGCATGGTATAAAACAAGGTCTTAATAAACTAAATAATAATCAAAGTACGAATAAATGAGATCTAGATTCAACAAGAACGAAAATGAGCATCCAAAGTTACAACTAATTCAAAGAATCACAAGTTGAAAACAAGATCTTCTTTTTCGGAGTTGTTCTGTGCTTCTAGGCCTTCTTCTTGGTATCCCAATCTTCCCGGATGATGAAAACCCTTTTTTTAAGTATATATACGCCCCTAGTGGACCTGGACCCTTAAAATCGTCAAATTCCACTCAAAAAAGGCTTTTTTAGCGAAATTAGTGACCAGCCGCACCTTGAGCGCCCGCTCTCTGAGCGGGCGTTCAGCTCTGTTGAGCGGGCGCTCAGCTCTGCTGAGCGGGCGTTCAGCTACTGACTTGGAAAATATTCTGATGAATCTTGTTTTGGTCATAACTTGAGTTCTACTCGTCAGAATTAGGAGATTCAACTGCCCACGCGAATCTAACGAGATTCTCTACAACTTGGAAATGGCCTTGGCTTCCAATTCTGATCACTTTTCATCATATTTCCTTTAAAAGATCTTTTCTTCATATAACTGATACCTGAAATGCAATAACACAAAAACACATCAAAATATCAACAACTTGAGTCCAAAACACCAATTTATACTTGTAATAAAGCGTTCCAAGTGGATATAAAATCCACTTATCATTTACCCACTAAAATTCATACTTCTCTCAATGGCAGTAAACACTATTGTACCTTTCATCCCAAAGGAGACCAATTTCCTTGTATTTTTTGGATACAAATAAAGCTCCTAAAGCTTTTAAAGGCTTTGTCAAGTTCTTATCTGAAACTTACCTTGTTGGAGCTCTAACAGCTAACCCAGTTCTGTATCTGGATGTATTGGGTGACTTCTGGAACTCAGTTGTGACTAGGACAATTATTCATGAAGTTCAATCTTCAAGCTTGGTTGTCAACTGTCATATCAAAGGACAACAAGTGGAAATAACTGAAGCTGACATGAACTTGGCCTTGAACATTCCAACTAATAAGGTGGTAGGGATCCCAACTCAGGAAAAGCTCTATAAATTCATGGACTTTATCAACTATTCTGAGAAGATCAACTTGGAAAGCTTGAACAAGAAGAACTTGAGAAGAGAGTGGTCATTCATATCTAACTCTGTGATAAGAGCTTTCACTTGCAGGAAGTCAGGGTTTGATAACATCTCTAGTGTTGTCCAAAAACTTGTGTACTCCATGGCTCGCAACAAACAGATCAATGTAGGTCACTACATATTGGAGGAGCTGAGCATCAGGCTGATCATGCCATTGGAGTCAAGAGGTAAAGAAATATTCCTTCCTAGATTTATCATGTCTACTTTAAATCATAAAGTTAATGACATACATAAGCTAGAATATGTAAATAGGTTACTAATTGGCAATTGTAAACAAGTGTCCAAAATTCTATTTGGATCACTTATTACAAAAAATAAGGTACAGGTGGGTCTTAGATTAACACCTTTCATGATTGAAAGATTTAGGACCTATCCTTATCCTATGCCAAACATGAGAACAAGTTCTAGTCAACCCAGTACAACAAAGGTTTCTGAGCCTGTGGAAGTACAAACATAGGCACACCCATAGGAACCTACCCAAGTTGAGCCTGTTCCTTCAAAACATGTAGAAGCTAGGAAACCAACCACCTCATCTTCTCAAAAGGATGAGGTGAGTAAAGAGAAGAGAAAGGGGATAACCCTAACTGTGGTAACTGAGAGTAGTGAGAGATAGCTGAAAAAGAGTCACCTCTAGTCAAAAGATCCAAAAGGAGTAAGCAAACTGAGCTGACCACTCTAGCCTTCTCTGTATCCTCCCAATAGGATGCAGTTGTAAAAGCGACCAATAGTGAGTCTGCATAGCCTGCACAAGAAGCAATTCAAGTGTATGGTAGGAGAAATAAGGAAGGCACACACTGTGAGGACATATCTCTTGAAGCCCCCTCATTCATTCAGGGGGAGATGCCAACACTCATAACTGAGCAACAAATTCTTATGACTAAAATTTCTTCTATTCCAATTCCACTTGAATCCACTTTTCAAGTGCAACAAAAATCAAGTGACTTAGCTCAAGAAGCTTTGCTCACCACCCAGACACTACATTTAGATGGTGAGAGGCTACATGTTGGGGTAGACCTTTATGACACCATTAAAACCATGGGGGTATCATCAGTTTTTACTAAAGACCCCATGGATGTTTCTAATGCACCTTCATGTACAAAATAGTCTTCACATACTGCAAGGTTTGAGAGTAGTACTCCTGAGGGGGAGCTATTTAAATCCTCTCCAATTCAATTGGAGGTTCCTCATGTAGGGACAACTCCCCTCACAATCCTAGCAGAAATTGCCTGGGCATTTGAAGCTAGGAGTACAATTGCCCATGATCATGTCATAGGGGAGGCAAGTATAACACATTCAAGTGCCAGTGTGTTGCAAGACCACAAGGGTTTGAGGCTGGTGTATATGACAGTAACCCAGTCAAATCCCCTCCAATTCAATTAGAGGTTCCCACTACAAGTGGAGAACAACACACTGTCAAAACCACAGAGCAATCTGTGAGTCAAACTGTGACTTCAATCACAGGTGTTTCTCAGCCATCAACCTCAACAACCTTACATTCTCACCAACTGGCTGCAAGAATCTGTCTCTCAACCCACATCTGTAGATGAGCTCTTAGTGGAGAAGATTTTTGGACTAGCAAACATCTCTCAACATCTACTCACTTCTGATATGAGCAATCAGGACTATCAGGCCATCATGCTCACCTACAATGAAGATGTGGAGAAACAGAAGGAGAAGATTATAAATGATGAAGAATAGGATGACAATGTGGATGCATGGCTATCTCAAGACTTTGTGTTGGAGATGGATCAAGTCTTGGCCAGATTCAGGGAAGAGTATGTTACTATCCTTGGAAGCAATTTAAAGGCCTTGACTCCATAAGAAATATATGATGCAGTCACAAAAGTGCACAAAGCTCAACTCAAGGCTTTTCACCTTTTTGGTAATGCTCATGAAGTCAAATTGACTGGTCATGAAGACAGGATCAGGAAGATGGTAAGGAAAAAGATGGATGAAATCATTCCCTCTCAAACTCAGATCAAAAATCAATTCAAACACTTCTCAGACCAAATGTACATATATGATCTCAGTAGTGTAGATAAAAGCATGACACAACTCAAGGAATCCTTTGTTGCCTTGCACAATCAAGTTCAAAATCATATCACCAACTCTAATGACACAAGGTTGAAGTTGGATGAGATGCACACTGCAAGATACACTCCTTCTCCTTTGGTCATGGATGAAATTCAGAAATTTGTACAAGCTACATTTGGGTTATCTACTGCTGTCTCTACATCAAGCTCCCATCAACCTGCATCTACTTCAACAAATCTACAGATTCAATCTCTACAAGGTCAAGTCACAGCATTGCAAGACTCCAACTCTTCTCTCACTACACAAATTCAGGTCTTAACTTCTCTAGTCAAGAGTCAACAGACTGACATCCAGACCCTGGTGGACTCTCACAAGCATCTTCAAATGCAAAAATCAGTTGCCTTGGGTGCCATCATGGGGAAGCTCAACATTGCACTGCTTGCCTTACCTGAACAGATTAGAGCATAAATTCTATCTCCTCTTCTCATGCATGTTTCCAAGACTAAGGGGGAGATTGAGGCCAGTATTGCAGAATCCAGGGATGCTACACAATCTCAAAACTCTGTTCAGGAGGGATAAAGCTCACATACTCAAGTTGATGTTGGCAAAGAAAGACTACTGAGAGCTGTAGAAGGACCTAATCAAGATCAGGAATTCAATGATCTTCTAGCAGCACTAAGGGTGTCTCTTCAACAAAACTACATGAGTTGCAAGAAAGCTTTAGGCAAGAATATAAATTTTGTAAGAGTAGTGGTGGTGAAGATTGACAACTTTCTACAGAAGAGAATTGTGATGAACATCAATGATGGTGGGGTAGACAGATGTCTTCAGGTTACTTTGGAATGCCTTCAGACATTGAGGGCATCTGAAGAGGATGTTATGATTGACAAAGTCCACCAAGTAATTCCTGAAGACACTCAACTTTTACATAAGCTTAAAAAGGCACATGTAGCAGCTTTTCCAGAAGGGAATTGTTTATGTCTGCCCATTTACCAAGCAAGCCAAGCATCTCTATATTCCTAAGCATTGTGTCAGATCAAATTTAAGGCTGCTCATGACTCTACAATCTGATTTGAAGATCAAGAAGAGCAAGAAAGATGAAGATGTTGAGATGATAAAAATCTTGGAAAGATACCTGAAAGATTATGACAACATGTTGTCAGCTACTAAGTACAATCTAAGGAAAGATGAGGATGATGATGAGCAGAAAGATGATCAAAAACTTTTTGGCTCAAATCCAAGTCAATCCAAGACAACTGGCAGCAAGATCAAGAAGCAGGAAGAGAAGATGAATGATGAAAAGAAAAAGGGAAGTGAGAGGAGAACTAAAAAGGCTCATGATAGCTGAGAACCACATCAATCCCTAAAAATCCAAACACAATTAGCTGAAACCTCAGCTCAACCTTTAACATCAACTATCTCAAACATCAAACCACCTTCAATCTCAAAGCCAAAATTTCTGTACAAACAAACATCCAACTCTTTTCTAAAAATCCCAATCACCACAAGCCAGACAAATCTCAAGAAAATCACAACCCTACCCTTAACCAAGCCTTCACTTAAAGTCAATCTCAAATATGTTGGAAGAAAGCCTAAAAACGTCAAGCCTACAAAGAAAGGAGAAGTCACTGAAAGGGCCATCCGGAATTGCTTCAAGCAATATGACTTTCTACCTCAAAATTGGTGCATCTCAGATGAAGACCATTTTCAATAACTTGCTGAGGAAATAGTCAAAGTCTGGATTATATTTCTTAGGGAAGTTAGAATTTTCTATGAAGATGGTTCATTCACCTTTCTTGGCATCAAATTAATGGACTCTCTTTCAACCATAGAAATTAAGAGAATAATAAGCTTGCTAAAGGACAAGGATACTGCTACAAGGGCATGGAGATCAGTTCTAGCTGAATGGTTGATTGAAAGGGAGGACACAAAGAAAAGAGATGAGGCTGAATCTGAAGAGAGAAGGAGGAAGTATGATGAAGAAATAGATATGTATATAAAAAGATCAGAAGACCTAAAGGACAAAGGAATGAGTAGAATCTCTAAAGATGGGAAATTTCTAAACATTAAAGCTAGTGGATTCTCAAAGTTCAGAATAGATTTGCTAGACAGTGGTTATCTCAAGGTAGAAAGACAAAAACTTGTAAAAGCTCTAAGTGGAACACCTATAATAGAAGAATTTGAAATTTTAGATCACTTGAAGGATTTACTTATAGAGAACTCAGGAAAGCTTATAGAGAACTCAGAGATATCAACAAGCCAAATTGAAGACATGAATATTGGAGATATCGACAAGTCATTTCTTCACTAGAGAACTCAGAGTTATCGACAAGTCAACATTCATTAGAGAACTCTGAGTTATCGATAAGTCAAATTCCACTAGAGAACTAAGAGATATCGATAAGTCAAAATTCACTAGAGAACTCTGAGATATCGACAAGTCAAATTTGACTAGAGAACTCTGAGATATCGACAAGTTAAGAAGTTACTAGAGAACTCAGAGATATCGATAAGTCAAAGTGAAGATATGAAGACTAGATCTCGACAAGCAAAAATTCTCTTATAGAGAACTGAAGACCTCTACAAGCCAAATTAAATATAGAGTACTAGAGATCTCGATAAGCCAATATACTTATCGAGATGTCAAGTTCTCTATAGACCAAAATTGGAGATCTCGAGGTAAAATCTCAAAGTACAAAATTGCAGATTAGTTCAGTATCTAAGATTAACAATCATAAAAATAATCTAAACAGCTGGATTGACAAGTCTACAAAAAAGCAGCTTGAAGAATGTGCAAGATCAATGGTGAAGATTAACTGACAAAGGAAGATCAAGATAATTATAGGATGCTAAAGATATGTTATGCCAGAAATAGAAGATATACTTTTCTATAATTGGAAATGACAAGTGACTCTTTACAAAAGCTAATAGCATGTTTTGTTGCGCATTATGTAAAATAGCAATTAACTGATTTATAAAGTTAACATTGGTCCTTTAATCAATAGTAACAATTCAGATAGAGAATCTTGTAACACTCTCAAGAAGAAGCTAAGCTCTTTATCAACAAAGGGCCTAGAAATTTTGTAGCAAAACATTGTTAATTTTAATATAAAATTAAGTGAGTTTTGAAGATTTGTGTTCTTTATTTTCTGCAAGCTTAATTTCTGCATGAACACATTTTTACTACAAGATTTAATTTACTTTGTTCAATCATAAAAGATCAAGAATGCTCAAAACCAGAAAAAGACATTCACCCCCTGTGTGTTATTCATTGCCTAACACTTGTTATTTGATATTTGTTTCTAGTTTTCTTGTTGCGTGAAAACCCGAAGTTTAGGTACAGAAAACTTGATTGTTGTTTATCCTGAAATTGGAGCAACAACAAGAAGACACGCATGTGCACAAACGAAACAGAAAGAGGAGGAAGTTATGGGTGAGATAGTACTAGCTAAAGCTATCAATGAGCAGGGTATGCCAGACACTAAATACGTACTCTCACAATACCATATACGGGCTAATGCAACCCGAAAATAGTATAGTTAAGACCACAAATGTGTTGCAATACATGTTTTTCTAACTTTTTTGCTAAAATTCAGTGTTGCATTTGTTGTCTTTGCAATAGACCCCTATATCAACGTTTATTGTAGTTATTGCAACATTTTAATTTATTATAATATCCTGGTTTATTGCAATATTTTGTCCTGTTTTAGTAACACTTTTATGGTGTTGCAATAAACAACTGCAATATATTTCTGTAACATATTTTAGTTTAATGTATTACAAAAATCAATTTATTACAACATTTCATGTAACATTTTTTCTTATTGGCACACTTTAGGTTTTTTAACAACATTTTACTGCAAAATATGTGTTTCTATTGTAATGCTTTAACAAGTTTTAGCAACATTTTTTTACAACACTTTGTATTAGTCTAACGTGCAATCTCCTCTTTAAAATGTCAATAACCATCCCAAAATTACATAAACCTGATTTCACATTTCTTGCAAATCCAACAAAATACAAGTCAAGAAAGCTCAAATGAAATTGGCTTATACCACAAGATCATCTTGCAGCTAGCAAGTAATAAATCCACAGTCGAAATACATAATCGACGTAAAAATCATAAATCTAGATAAAACTTAGTCTTTCATGTCTAAGTACAACCATACCAAAAGTACACATATTTAAAATAAAAGTACTAAACAATATCAAGCATCATCAATTTTATTAAAATCAACCTCGTCACTTTCAGCCTCACGATCATCATCCTCTTCTTCATTGTTGTCCTCACTTTGATAATTGTCCAGACATAAGTCTTCAAGATCAAGTTATTTAAAATCTTGATTGATTTCTCCCAGCTTTACTATGACCTTTGTAACATTTTCAGAAACCTTTTTGTCCACCATCTCATGCATTTCACCCATCATTTCTTCCCTTATCGCCTTTTTCAAATCCTTCATTTCAGCAGCATGAGTACTGGAAATAAGAAGCTGTTATTGCTGATCTTTTTTCATTTTTCTATATTTTCCGGATCTGCCTAGAAGCCAGTTGGGACCATGGCTGGGTTTTTTGACTTGGTCATCATCGATATCTTCAATAATTGGAGTCTACCAATAAAAATGAATAAACAATATCACAAACACATTAAAAATGAACGTCTCTCTGAATCAGGAAAAACACATAATCTTGTAGAGATGGAAAGGACTAAAATAGTTAAATAATTATAATATTACCGTATAATGTCGTCCTGGTTTCCGTTTGTGAGTGTTGGAGTAAATATTATCTTTTGGAGCTAATTCTTTTGGATCAATTTTCTTTTCTACTTTCTGTGAAAAAAAGTGAGGAATGGCAATGTCAAAACAATATAATGCAAAAAATATAAAAGTGAGGATTAAAACAAAGGAAAAGAAGTCAACTTTTAAGCGCTGGACATATATTTTTCTTGCCAATTTGAGCAAAACTTTTACGACCAGTTGTGTGTGTTTCTCCAATCAACGTACGATTCAACTAATTTGACACATCTTTCTCGAGGCCCAATTAACACAAAATACAATAAATTTGACACATAAATTTAACTAATAAAACCAAAAATCCAACAAATTTGATAAATATATTCACATGCATACATACATATACACGTATAATCAGAAAAAGATGAATATTTTACCTCTAATTGAAGATTGCTGCTCAAATTTTTCCTCAATTAGTTTTGGGGTTTTGGGGCTTTCGCTCAATTGAAGATGTGAGAGAGGTGTGTTTAGATAGAAAGAGAGAGGAAATGAGAGAGAGGGAGAGGGAGAGAGAGAGATAGAGAGAGAGAGAGATGGAGAGAGATAAGAGATGAATTCGGCTGACTGATGAGAGCGATGAGAGATTAGGTCGGGACAGACATGAGAGAGAGTGTGCTGAGAAATGAGAGAGATAAAAGTATTTTTTTTTTCATTTTTTGTTAAAATGAATGAAAACTTTTGGTACCAAAATTCTAGTATCCCGCCCAATGAAATTTCAGTATCCCGCCTCTTTTTTTTTAACTAATTTTAGAATTTTGTCGTAAAATGAGTAAACAGTGTTTCATCAATTATAACGCTTTGCTAAAGTATTACAATTACTCCAAAAAATTTAAAAGTATCTTCTCCCTTGTAATACTTTCTGATTTTATGCAACATTCTTAAAAACATTACAATAGACTACTAAGTTTTATCTTTATAGCAACACTTTATGTAACACTGATAGATATTGGGCTTGCAATAGCCCATATATGGTGTAGTGTCTCCAGTATTCTCAAGCGAACAGTCACGGCTATACCCACTTTGAAATCAAGCCTCAATTTATCCAATTCATCTCCAATGATTCTTTCACAAGATTGTCCAGTAAAAATCCTGTTGATCATCTTGAATGTTTTCTGGAAAAATGTGATACGATAAAGCTGACCAATGTTAGTGAACATGCGATAAAATAGTAGTTATTTCCATTCTCTATATGTGATCACTACACCATATATGGCCTCTAGCAATACTGAAAAAAGTGTAAAAATGAGAAGAAGAAAGTGTTACCTAAAGCAAAAATTTCACCTTTGGTTACACTTTTTTATAAATTTGCTTGTGCTGGATTTGCTCCTGCTACAATAGGGGTATAAGGTAAAACTTTTTGAACCTGTTGTAACACGGGTAAAAAATATTGCAAGAGACTACCTATGGTAACACTTTCGCTCTCTATGGTAACACCACGCAGGTGTAACAATAGTTCATTATAACACCCTTAAAGTTATAGTAACACCCAATATTATGTTACCATAAACTCTTTTGCAACATGATATTTGCTAATGTAATGCAAGATTAAAAATAGTTCAATTTTCTGGTAACATATTTATATCTTACCGTAACATTGCTTTTTTAATACTCTTGTATTTATTGTAACAGTTTTCCTAGTTTTACCAACATAAACGTATATATTGGTTACACTTTTTAATTTTTCAAATGTAGTAATTCAAATCTTCTCAACATTAAAAACTTAAATACATATTTAACTTTGAACTATAAATCAAAGTTCAAATTTAACAAATACAAAGTTAACACATAAATAAATATCGCATTCCCACTATGGTTCAAGCTAACAATCTTATTAAAACATAAATCCAGAAAAACAACCAATATACTATAAAGTGCTCTTATTCCATTGATGATATTGACTATCAACTTATAAATGAAGCTAATTTATTCAACATGTTCCCCCGCCTGTAAAGTAATCTTTAGTAATTCGACAATTCAGTACTTCTATTTCAACACTTGAATTTTGTAGGAAGTACTACAACAAATTATTTACATTGTAGAAATTTGATTAGAACATTGTAAAAAAAATAATACATCTATTGAACTTACAATCGATTAAACTTAAAAATTTACCTTTTCAATGAGAGAAAGATTGTATAGTTTGACTTTCTCAATATCCATTTTTCCTTGCTTTTGTTGTATAAATTGTAGTTGTTGCGGTATAAAATGATCAGAGATTTATAAATTTTCTAGATTTAGTTAAATGACTATAGTACATGTAATTTCATTAATATTTTAACTTAAACACTTGAAGCCATTTTAAATTCTCAATGTCTTCTTCATTCATCAAGTGCTTAAAAGCCCTAGTTTTGCGCAAAACTACGACATCATATCGAAATAAGTAATCTCAACGACTTTTAACTTATAAGTCAGAAGCAAAAAACATTAGACAATGGATATATATTATATACAATAAAAATAATATTCATATTTATCATAAATAGACTAATATCTGATAATAAAAAGGCGGCTGATGACAAAGTGGTCACATTTTATTTGACAAAAGAGCCTGTATATGACAACTCCATATCAAAGGAAAGTAAATCGAGAAAAAAGACTTTTTATCTAGAAGATAAAAAACTTATGTCTTAAACATCAAAAGAGTCTAGACCAAGAAAGATACCTCTAGATAAGATGAAGTGATCTCAATCTGGATTTTTTACTCATGACACTTTTCGAAGATTTTTTATCATATTATTCATCCTCAATATATGCTTTGAGATATCATATAGTAACATGAAAAAATTATATAAGTTCATATGAAGATGACTGTATCAAGGTAGTTAGAATTGTTAGGAATGAACATCACAATAATGAAATGAGACATAAAATGCAGCCAGTCATTTAGCTACTTTTTTATGTAATATGTTAAACTCATGTGTGCATGTAAAAGCATAATACTTCAAAGAAATCAGTAGAAGCGGCAATAAATTAATTTTTTATATTCATGGTAGTTGGTATTATAAATCATTCTTCAAAAGACAAACTCCACGATGCATCTGCTATTAAATCAAGTTATTTTAAGGTATATATTTATCTACTAGAAGATAACCTGTAAACATGGGATGAGACAAAAAGTTTTGATATTGCATATGATTTTACCAAGTACTTTTAATTGGAATTTAAAATAAATAAATGCAAGTCTTTTAACGTGAACAAACTAGAATGTTAATATACTTGTATATATATTATTATATTGGCAAGTTGTTAATACTTATAATATTATTTTACTTTTATCTTTTAGTTGTTATAGATTGTAACATGACTTTGTACATACAAATATATATTCTACCTAACCAAATTCTCTTGTAGTAGTATTTTTAAGGATTTTTTAAGATTACCACCAAGCTAGAACCTATAAAGAATTAGATTGTAGCAAAAAAGTGACCTAGTTTTTTATTAAACTGAAACAAGTACCGTTCTCAGCCTGAATGAAGTAAAAAGGAAAAATTCATTGCCAACTTAAACAACAAAGAAAATTGTTAGTTGACTTTGTATAAGCATACTGTTTGACTTCTTTTTGATATACTCTAGTAGAATTAGTTCTTACATCAACATAGTGTAGTAACATGGTACTCTTCCCCGTAATGTATGAAGAGACAAAACATTTCTTAAAATAATAATTTTTAATATTTGAACAAAAATAAAGAGACACAACTATTTATTTTGTGGAAATTCAAAGAAAAAAACTAATGAGCCATTAAAATAGCTCAAAATTTTAAAATTTTATAGTCAAAAAATAAAACATTAGCAGTTTCTTTCAATGTGTATGCTACAAAAAGAAAAATGGTTACTTAGTTAAGAAAAAAATTCGTGTAGATCATCTTAGTCCCACTAATAATCTATTGCTGCAATTCTTTAATTGAGTCATATGAGCATCCTAATATTTAGGCCATATCTTGAGTTCCAGAAGTTTGAATTGGACGATTTAACAGTCCACATGAAGATAACGGACTTTTTTTCCTTCTACAATGATCCAAATATCAAATTAAAACTGATGCGGCCCAGAGTTACTGAGGGGGAGAGAGGGGGAGAGAGGGGGAGAGCGGGGGGGGGGGGGGAGATAAACATATACAGAGAGACGGAGATTACTACTTTTCTTTTTATAAAAGATTGATGGTTTTCTTTTCTATTCTCATTAATATCAATTATGTGTTCTTATCTTATGTGTTTTGTTAATCTAGTCACGAGTGAGTAGATTTTTAGCCTAGTTATGATCGATGTGTGATTTCCCAATCCCCCAAGTTAGTTATATTACATGTCCTTGCTTATTAAATTGTTTTTAAATAACAATTACATGTCAGACATGATTTTGTGTATTGTTTGAACCAATAACTATTTATCAATGAAAGTGAGAAATAAGTGGTTGTGATTTATCCAATAAGAACATGAATTTCTTCATGAAAATAGGTAGAACGGATTGTTAGGAAGTTAAGATGATGTGTTTAACGTCTCTAAATTACATGATACCATGAAAATATGATTGATTGTATTTTAGAGTAGCAATTAATACTCCAGAGAGGTTATTGGTATTTTATAGGGCGTGTCTTTCCTCTTGAGTAGTATATGATTGATTGGGGCAGGAAATCGTAATTTCTTTGATTAATGCTAGTGGGGATCCTTAATTCTAGATGTTTTTAGTTATTTGATTAATACAATCTTCAGTAATTCAACAATTCAGTACTTCTATTTCACCACTTGAATTTTGTAGGAAGTACTACAACAAATTATTTACATTATAGAAATTGATTAGAACATTGTAAAACAAATTATACATCTGTTGAACTTACAATCGATTAAACTTAAAAATTTCCCTTTTCAATGAGAGAAAGATTTTATAGTCTGACTTTCTCAATATCCATTTTTTCCTTGCTTTTGTTGTATAAATTGTAGTTGCTGCGGCATAAAATGATCAGAGATTTATAAATTTTCTAGGTTTAGTTAAATGACTATAGTACATGTAATTTCATTAATATTTTAATTTAAACACTTGAAGCCATTTTAAATTCTCAATATCTTCTTCATTCATCAAGTGCTTAAAAGCCCTTGCTTTGCGCAAAACTACGATATCATATCGAAATAAGTAATCTCAACGAATTTTAACTTATAAGTCAGAAGCAAAAAACATTAGACAACGGATATATATTATATACAATAAAAATAATATTCATATTTATCATAAATAGACTAATATCTGATAATAAAAAGGCGGCTGATGACAAAGTAGTCACATTTTATTTGACAAAAGAGCCTGTACATGACAACTCCATATCAAAGGAAAGTAAATCGAGTAAAAGACTTTTTATTTAGAAGATTAAAAACTTATGTCTTAAATATCAAAAGAGTCTAGACCAAGAAAGATACCTCTAAATAAGATGAAGTGATCTCAATCTGGATTTTTTACTCATGACACTTTTCGAAGATTTTATGTCATATTATTCATCCTCAATATATGCTTTGAGAGATCATATAGTAACATGAAAAAATTATATAAGTTCATATGAAGATGACTTTGTCAAGGTAGTTAGAATTGTTAGGAATGAATTTTACAATAATGAAATGGGACATAAAATACAGCCAGTCATTTAGCTACTTTTTTATGTAATATGTTAAACTCATGTGTGCATGTAAAAGCATAATACTTCAAAGAAACCAGTAGAAGCGGTAATAAATTAATTTTTTATGTTCATGGTAGTTGGTATTATAAATCATTCTTCAAAAGACAAACTCCACGATGCATCTGCTATTAAATCAAGTTATTTTAAGGTATATATTTATCTACTAGAAGATAACCTGTAAACATGGGATGAGACAAAAAGTTTTGATATTGTATATGATTTTACTGAGTACTTTTAATTGGAATTTAAAAAAAATAAATGCAAGTATTTTAACGTAAATAAACTAGAATGTTAATAAACTTGTATATATATATTATTATATTAGCAAGTTGTTAATACTTATAATATTATTTTACTTTTATCTTTTAGTTGTTAAAGATTGTAACAGGACTTTGTACATATAAATATATATTCTACCTAACCAAATTTTCTTGTAGTAGTATTTTTAAGGATTTTTGAAGATTACCGCCAAGCTAGAACCTATAAAGAATTAGATTATAACAAAAAAGTGCCCTAGTTTTTTATTAAACTGAAACAAGTACCATTCTCAGCCTGAATGAAGTGAAAAGGAAAAATTCATAGCCAACTTAAATAACAAAGATAATTGTTAATTGACTTTGTATAAGCATACTGTTTGACTTCTTTTTGATATACTCTAGTAGAATTAGTTCTTACATCAACATAGTGTAGTAACACGGTACTCTTCCCCGTAATGTATGAAGAGACAAAATATTTCTTAAAATAATAATTTTTAATATTTAAACAAAAATAAAGAGACACAACTATTTATTTTGTGGAAATTCAAAGCAAAAAACTAATGAGCCGTTAAAATAGCTCAAAATTTTAAAATTTTATAGTCAAAAAATAAAACATTAGCAGTTTCTTTCAATGTGTATGCTACAAAAAGAAAAATGCTTACTTGGTTAAGAAAAAATTCGTGTAGATCATCTTAGTCTCACTAATAATCTACTGCTGCAATTCTTTAATTGGGTCATATGAGCATCCTATTATTTAGGTCATATCTTGAGTTCCAGAAGTTTGAATTGAAAGATTTACAGTCCACGTGAAGATAACGGATTTTTCTTCATTCTACAATGATCTAAATATCAAATTAAAACTGATGCGGCCTAGAGTTACTGAGGGGGAGAGGGGGGGAGAGAGGGGGAGGGAGAGAGAGAGAGAGAGATACAGAGAGACGAGGATTACTACTTTTCTTTTTGTAAAAGATTGATGGTTTTCTTCTCTATTCTCATTAATATCAATTATGTGTTCTTATCTTATGTGTTTTGTTAATCTAGTCACGAGTGAGTAGATTTTTAGTCTAAGGTTAAGTTGAACCCTAGTTATGATTGATGTGTGATTTCCCAATCCCCCAAGTTAGTTATATTACATGTCCTTACTTATTGAGTTGTTTTTAAATAACAATTACATGTCAGATGTGATTATATGTTTGAACCAATATCTATTTATCAACGAAAGTGGGAAATAAGTGATTGTGATTTATCCAATAAGAACATGAATTTCTTCATGAAAATAGGTAGAACGGATTGTTAGAAAGTTAAGATGATGTGTTTAACGTCTCTAAATTACATGATATCATGAAAATATGATTGATTGTATTTTAGAGTAGCAATTAATACGCGAGAGAGGTTTTTGGTATTTTATAGGGCGAGTCTTTCCTCTTGAGTAGTATATGATTGATTGGGGCAGGAAATCGTAATTGCTTTGATTAATGCTAGTGGGGATACTTAATTCTATATGTTTTTAGTTATTTGATTAATACAACATTTTTGCTTTAGGTATAATTTTAGTTAAATAAACTCTCGATTTTTATTGTGTTACTTGTTTAGTTAAATCGAGTCAAGAATTATTAGCGATTGGTACCTTTGTCTCTATGAGATCGACTCTGACTTACCTAATTAATTGTTAGAAGGATTTTTTAGATATCATTATTTGATAGGCATGCGACAACTTTGTCACGGATGATGAAACAATTGATGATATAGAGATTTTTACCAGAGGGCTATGAGTCTAAGATATATATTGGTTGTAAACAAGAAGATAATATGGCTCAATATTATGAACCGAATCATGTTGAGAATGTGTTCGATATATAAAAGTCCTCAACCAAATTTGGGTAGTTTGTTGAATGTATGAGATAAAGAGGCGATTGAGTTTGATTATGTTAATATGAAAAAACCATTTGAAAAGAGTGGAACACGTTGGAGAATATTATGAGATAGTAAGTTTTGAAAATCGTATGTCTACGGATTATGATGAAATTCATGTTATTAAAGAACATGAAAATAACGAGGATGGAGAAGAAAGCAAGTAAATCTCGATGATGTTTATGAAGATGAAAATGGTGTCGAGCTACATGTTGAAGGCGTACCAAATTTATCCTTGGAAACTTATATATTAGTGAATAATTTGCGATATCAAAGCTTAACTCATACAGTATGCAAGGTGAGTCTCCAAATTTTTGGGATTGTTGTGAATCGTCAATATCACGATAATATTAATTTCAATGATACGGTAGATGAAATCAAGCTGACTTTACAAATTTACCTAGCACCCTATATTATTGTTTAGAATAAGTCACTGGTTGTCACTAACGTAAGTGAAAATTATGTGATAGACATTGATAGTTCGAAGTGCAAAGATACTACATTTTATGATATATTTGATGTGGATTCAGGTGAGTTAGTAATATATAGATCATATCAGTTTTATTTGAATTTATGTCACAAAAGTTGGGAGTATAAATTGACAATGATGGAGGGCATATTTTTATCCATTGAACGATATGAGTGTCTAGAATCCTTTTTTTAAATTTGTGGTGCTTGTTTATACAAGTAGTGGGTTTAAAGAAGTTAAAGTTAGTTCAAGTGTTGTTTTCATAATATTTTAATCTTAGCGGGAATTTCATGTATAAAATTCTAATATCGTGTTTTCTTATAAATATACCAACGTGGAGAGATTATAAGGAGAAATAAAATGTAGTTCATTGTCTAGGTGAGAACTCGAGGTCGATTTCTTTTGAAGTGGAGGAGTCTGATGTAGGAGGATTTTCGGTGCATATTAAGGGTATGATGAATGTGACAAGACCAAAGACATGATCATGTTGAGTATTGTATGACCATGCTGATGAAAATATATGATGACATGATCATGCCGCCGTTGGATTGCATGAACATGCCAATAGTGGAAAAGTTAACAATAGTTTTTTACTAAGGATTGTAGATAAATTTAACAATATGGATGGTAGATATTGCATGCTCATACTCAAAAATCCATGATCACCCTATTTTTAATTATTATTTTTGTTGTGCAAGACATGCCTGAACAATAACAAGACTAAGTCAAATTGACAACCCTAAGTAAGTTGTATTGTAATCTTAGTTTGCATTTTGTATTGTAACATTTAAAGTCTTTAAAAATGTCAAATAGCAGACTGGAGTCTTTTTCTTTAAACAGTATCAAGCCTAAGAATTCTATCTGGAAGAAGATCAAGAAGATCATGCCTCAGCAGAATTATGAAGAAGTTTGGAGTTGAATAAATCTGTTTTGAGAAAAATGTTCTAAGTCAAGATCTCTACAAGTCACAGATTTAGTGTTATAGAGAAGTCATTCGAGAACTCCAGAATGACTTATAGAGAACTCATGAAAGCTACTAGAGAACTCAGAGATATCGACAAACTAAATTGAAGACATGAAGATTGGGGATATCGACAAGTCATTTCTTCACTAGAGAACTCAGAGTTATCAACAAGTCAAATATCACTAGAGAACTCTGAGTTATCGACAAGTCAAATTTCACTAGAGAACTCAGAGATATCGACAAGTCAAAATTCATTATAGAACTCTGAGTTATCGACAAGTCAAATATCACTAGAGAACTCTAAGTTATCAACAAGTCAACAAGTCACTAGAGAACTCAGAGATATCGATAAGACAAAGTGAAGATATGAAGATGAGAGATCTCGACAAGCTAAGTTCTCTTATAGATTACTCAGAGAACTCTATAAGTCAAATATACTATAGAGTAATGAGATATCTCGATAAGCCAATATACTTATCGAGATGTCAAGCTCTCTATATACCAAACTGGAGATCTCGAGGTAAAACTTAAAGTACAAAGTGCAGACCAGTTCAATATCCAAGAATAACAATCAAAAAATAATCCAACCAGTTGAATTGAAAAGTCTACAAAAAATAGCTTGAAGAGTGTGCAAGATCAAGGGTGAAGATTAACTGACAAAGAAAGATCAAAGTTAACATAGTATGCAAAGACATGCTAAGCCAGAAATGGAAGATATACTTTTCCTAAAATGGAATGATTAGTGACAGTTTGCTAAAGTTAATAGAATCTCTTATTATACACTCTATAAACCAGTAGTTAACTGTCATATAAAGTTAACACTGGTCCTTTGTTAGATGTAACAATTTAGATCAGAAAAATTTTGTATTCTCTCAAGGAAAAAGCTAAGCTCTTTAGCAACATATTCTTAATTTTAATATAAAATTAAGTGAGTTTTGAAATATTTGTGTTCACTGTTATTTCTTGTTTAATTTCAGTATTAACACATCTCACTGCAAGATTTAATTCACTTTGTTCACAACCATAAAAACTTCAAGAAAAACATAAAAACACAAAAACCCAAAAACACATTCACCCCCCCCCCCCCGTTGTGTGTAATTCATTACCTAACAATTTATTTTTAATTAGGATTTGTTTTTAGTTTATTTTAGGATTTTCTATCCCTACATAAACAATCTTACTATGTAACATATGATCTATATTTTAAAACCTAAGTGTTTTTCTCTAACATTTCTTGTGAAATCAAGAAAACTTGTAGATTAAAGTTTTGTCTTGTGGATTTAAGGCATTAAAGGATTTTTCGTGTAACGTTCCTTTCGAGTTGCGAGGATTAGCGCTAGCTTTTACCGAGCTTCCCTGCTTCCAACCATAGAAATTTCTCGAACAACCTAAGAGCATCTTCAATGGTGGTGCTAAAAAGAATGTCAAAATGTCATGTATCATGATATGGCATGACACTCTTGTTGGCTACCCATTGGAGGCTTAAGGGTACCAACCAAAGTATTTAATTTTTGGCACCTTTTGGCACGCTTCCAAAATGAAAACAATGTTATATATCCAAATAAATGTTAGGAGAAAAAACACACACGCATATTCCAGATTCAATTCTACCAATACAGAGTACGCACACAAAACATATATATTGTGGAAAAACTCACGTCCCAACTTGTATAATTAATCCAGATAATTATCAATAATAAATCAAAACATAACACCTAAATGGTGTCTCAAACTAATACGTGAGCCAACCAATACTCAAGCATTTCCTAACCGATACCTAAGACGACTACTTCTCTTAAGCATACCTACCAAACATAATATGACTATGTATATATAGCCATCAAAAATTTAGCCAACATAACATAACTAATCCGATTAAAATAATAATTGTCAATCCATACAGTTATTGTCAATCCATACAGTTATTATCCAATCCATTTATGATAATTATTGTCTACCTATACAATCATTATCCATTCCCATTATGATAATAGTTGTCTATCACCAAGCTCAACCAATCATCTTGGGTTGAAACCCAACAATCCTCCCCTTCAACCTAATACTCTAGATCATATTGAACAATAACCATCAAAACATCAACGTCCATTTTCCTATGCCTCCCCTCGAACAAGAATCAATTCATCTCGTTCTTCTAATTTTTTAGGATCACTAAAACCCGTATAGTGAACTCCAAACTATCGTTCTTCATCATAACGACGTATATATCTAAAAAATCTTGTGCATCAACCACAAGTGCCTCATTTCACCATTGAGTCACTCGATCCTTGCTTTCGAAGTCCTTGGGCCTCTTTTGAAGAACATCAATGCCATCATCCAAATTCTTCACCTGGTTGATCAATCATCAAATTGTTGAAACTATTGCAATGATCCCGTCCATCTTCCATCTCGAGTCCGAACGAATTGATCCACATAGCAAGTCATCCGCCATACTGCACGTAACTTTTCCAGCAAATCCATTAACATACTCCACCATACCAATTGAACCTCTAATTTTCCTCCAGCCCAATTCATCAAGAACCCGAACCTCGACTCTGATACCACTTATTAGGAGGAAACACACACACATATTCGAGATTCAGTTCTACTAATATAGAGTACGCATACAAAATATGAATGACGCGGAAAAACCCACGTCCCAACTTGTATTATTAATCCAAACAATAATCAATAATACATCAATATATAATACCTCAATGGTTTCCTAAATTAATACTTGAGCCAATCAATACTCAAATATCTTCCAACCGATACCTAAGACGACTACATTTATTAAGCATACCTATCAAACATAATATGACTATGTATATATAGTCATCCAAAACTTAACCAACATAACATACCTAATCCGATTACAATAAAAATTGTCAATCCATACAATTGTCATTTCATACAATTATTATCTAATCCGATTATGACTATTATTGTCTATGCATACAAATATTATTCATTCCATTATGATAATAATTATCTAACACCAAACTCAATCAATCATATTGGATTGAAACCCAACAATAAAGACATGTACTTTCATATTTATTTTTAATTATACTTGTAACTAAATAGTTTGACAATTATGAATGTTAATTATTGGAGTAAATTTTGACAAGATCTGTCAAAAGTACAATTAAAAGACAAGGCAATAGTATATTAATATTATTGATGAGTTGTCAATGAACTTGATTTAGCACCTCATGCTCTAACATGAACACGTATGCGGCGAAATTAGTACCCTGCAAATGCCGACTCCTAAGACTCGGGGTATCAATCGTTTAGTGCTAAATTCTTAACCTATAAGAGATCAATATAAGTTCAAGGAGTTTGGATTTTCACACACTCCTTAAGATTATTGACATTCCATTTTACTTACTTCTGGATCTGGTTCCCTGCGAAAAACCAGAACTTATTTTTACGCAGAAGGTGCTGACGAGCCACCATTTTCAACTGGCATTATTTTGTATGTGTCCAAAACTCTGCAGCTACACATCAAAACCTGGATTTTAAATTTAATTGACTCTTTATTTGAGTCATGTTATGTACAGGCCAATATGATAATGATAAGCTATTAGATCAACTAAGATATGACAGTCATCTGTTCTTAATACATGAAAGCTGCTGATAAGAATAGTACTAAGAGATTAAAATATAATCAGTACGGCATTGTCCCCTGCACTTCCAGACGACCAGATTATTATATACACAGATAAATAATTGTTGCTTCAATTGAACTTTTAGACCCCATGAAAGGTTAAGATTGACTTATCTCAAATGATTTTTGTCTTCATCAACTTGACTATACTAGGAACAACTTATTTACATAAGATTGCTGCAAATTTTGAAAGAACATTTATCATAATCACAGTCCACAGACATGTGCATGGATTAAAAACTATATAATGGTAATCATAATACAAAAAATATACTATATCTACTATACTGAACATTCCTATCCTTTGGGATGCTTGATGAGGCTACTACTTTTCATAATTTGACTTGGAAAACTAGGTTATTTTATGATATTATTATATTAGAGATGTTGCATAATGCAACCATTGGTAAGCTTCACTGGCTTATACAGGGTTTATCAGAAACTTAAAATGTCAACCATGAAGGCCTATATAAAGCAAGACATCTCAAGAAATATCCAGAACATCCTTTCAAACAATACTTGAGAGTAATGCACTAACTTTCTCAAGCTTTATATCACATCAAGCACTGGTAATTAAAGAAAAATGGGTGATATTGAAGGATCACCAGGGAGCTCAATGCATGGAGTCACTGGACGAGAGCCTGTTCTGGCTTTCGCAGTGGCTTCACCGATGGTACCAACTGATACAACAGCAAAATTTGATTTACCAGTTGATTCAGAACACAAGGCTAAAGCGTTCAAGCTATTTTCCTTTGCCAATCCTCACATGAGGACTTTTCATCTTTCTTGGATTTCTTTTTTTACCTGTTTTGTGTCCACATTTGCTGCTGCTCCACTAGTCCCAATCATTCGCGATAATCTCAACCTTACAAAAGGGGATGTTGGAAATGCTGGAGTGGCTTCGGTGTCTGGCAGCATTTTCTCTAGGCTTGTAATGGGAGCAGTTTGTGATCTTTTGGGACCGCGATATGGCTGTGCATTTGTCATCATGCTTACAGCCCCAACTGTGTTTTGTATGTCATTTGTGGCGGATGCCAGCGGTTATATAGCTGTCAGGTTCATGATTGGCTTCTCCCTCGCGACATTTGTTACGTGTCAGTATTGGATGAGCACCATGTTCAATGGTAAGATTATAGGCACCGTGAATGGTACTGCAGCCGGATGGGGAAACATGGGCGGAGGAGCAACTCAATTGCTCATGCCTCTTCTCTACGACATGATCCAACGTGCAGGAGCTACTCCATTCACTGCCTGGAGGATCGCCTTTTTCATCCCTGGTTGGCTTCATGTGATCATGGGGATCTTGGTGTTGACACTTGGTCAAGACTTGCCTGATGGGAATTTAGGTACTTTACAAAAGAAGGGTGATGTTTCGAAAGATAAATTCTCCAAGGTTAGTTTGGATAACACCTTATTCCTTGGTAACATTTTTAATACGAGTTCTGAATTCAGAACCTGTTCAAATTGTTCGTTTCTGAATAATTGACTTGTGTTCTTTTCAATGTTCAGGTGTTCTGGTATGCTATCACCAATTACAGAACATGGATATTTGTCCTTTTGTATGGATACTCTATGGGTGTGGAATTGTCGACTGACAATGTCATTGCTGAATACTTTTTTGACAGGTACTGTTCTTTTTTATATTGTATTAATATTTAGAATAATAATATTTTTTTATCATTTAAAGTAACCTTGTGAAATGTCCAACACTGTGACAGATTTGATCTAAAACTCCAAACTGCTGGCATTATTGCTGCTACATTTGGTATGGCTAACCTTCTGGCTCGCCCCTTTGGTGGATACGCTTCGGATGTGGCTGCGCGAAGGTTTGGAATGAGGGGAAGGCTGTGGACTCTCTGGATACTACAAACATTAGGAGGACTGTTCTGTATCTTCCTTGGCCTCTCTAATTCCCTTCCAATTGCTATAACAATGATGATTATCTTTTCTGTCGGAGTTCAAGCTGCATGCGGCGCCACTTTTGGCATCATTCCTTTCATTTCACGTCGATCCTTAGGAATTATATCCGGTATGACCGGTGCAGGAGGGAATTTTGGGTCAGGATTGACACAGCTTCTGTTCTTTACGAGCTCACAGTTATCGACAGCAATGGGCTTAACATACATGGGAATTATGATAGTAGCTTGCACCGTGCCTGTGGCATTTGTTCACTTTCCTCAGTGGGGTAGTATGTTTCTTCCACCATCAAGAGATGTCGTTAAAGGTAGTGAAGAACATTACTATGTTTCTGAGTGGACTGAAGATGAGAAGCAGAAGGGTATGCATCAGGGAAGTGTTAAATTTGCAGAAAACAGCAGGTCAGAGCGCGGCCGTCGTGTGGCTTCTGCGCCAACTCCTCCTTATGCTACCCCGGATCATGCTTAATGGTGCATGGACAGGAAACGATATGAACTGATATTCATAATAAAAGGATTTAGGCTGGATTTTCATATTGTAAGGTCAAGCTATTCTTAATTTTTTTGTACTATGTACCTTATGATAGTTTAGTTTTATCACACATGGTTTTACTTCAGAATTTTTACTGCTAAATGAAGCCTATTTAGCTTAAATCAAATGTTAATACAGAAACTACTATTACTACTATTGCTCAAATCTAAAAATAATTTCATTTAGAAATTACTGCAAATACATACAGAATAGAATCTTTGTTTAACTCCAGACACTGCATACTTTCTGGCTTTTGCAGCCACAACACTTCAGAGTTTAGATTTAGCAGAAAAAATACATTATAGTTTAGACAGTCGCACAAGGCTTGTGATCTACATACGTTATGTGCTTCAACTTCAGCAGCAAGAGAACTTATTGACAAAAACAACTCAATTCTCAAAGACTTCATTAGAACAGCAGAGTCACTTGATCATTCTATAAGGCTATGTGTATAGCGGTGCCAGCAAGAACATCACAAGTGTATTTTGAGAATTATTTCAATGTTATTTGGGTTATTTATGCTAATATAAAATTAAACTAGTTTCATTACTCGTGCACAATTTGCACGAATTCTAGTGTTTTTTCGTTCATTACCTGTAGAGGACACTACAAGGTACATATGCATGCTAAAAAATTAATTATTAACACCAGATGAGACACACGAGAGAAACAGTCATTTTATCATGAATGAAAATTTTTAAAAATAAAAGATTTGAGGTGTTGCTACATATAAGTACTGAATACTAAAATTCAATCAAATAGGCATTATAGCATTGAATTTTAGGTCACTTGATTGAGCTCTAATATTAGCATTTTTGGTGCATATTAAGAGCATGATAAATACGTAAATAGAAAAGAAATGATGACGTTGAGTACTGCATGATCATGCTGCTCAAAATATATATAATTCACGTCGCTCAATTGTATGATCCCGTCAAAAGTGGAAAAATTAACAATAAATTTTAATTATAAATGGTAAATATTGCATACTCATGTTCATGATCACTCTGTTTTGTTGTTTTTAATTATTATTTATACTGAATTAGGATATATTTTTACTAAATAACATTTTTAAAAAACTAATTAATTAAAGGGTATTTCAGATCATTCTCATAAATTATCTAAAAAATTATATCACAAAGTTGGAAAACATTTTCATATGAGGAAACCTCAATTAGCGTCAGTCACTGAAGTGACAAAGGAAAAGCAAAATTGTGGCCATTGAAATAGAATTTTGAGCAAGGATTTGCGCCGAAAGTCGGTGGCCGAATCCATCTTAAAACAACTTTAGTTCATCAGTTTGTTCTCCAATCATCAATAACATGGATATTATTTCATTGCCAACTGATTCAGACTTGTTAGTGATGATCAACTTCAATCTAGTTCAGCTAATTCCGAAAGGTCTATAGTTTTTCAAGATATTTGAAAACCATTCGATCAAGATGGATCATTATCAGTCTTGAACTTCACCTTAATTAGAAATAATGGATAATAATCTCTCTTCACCGCCGGCTGGAATCGAACTTACTGTAAGTATACATATACATAATTTTACTGTAAGTATACAGATGTATAAATTCTAAAATACCAAGCTGTCATTTTTTAACACCGGGCCAATATGTTGCTAATTTAGCAAAAATTTAGCTACCTTTATCCTATTTGCTCCATCATATGCTGTCAATTTTATCTTTCAGTGATCCTGGACTTTTTAGAAAGGTATTTTCGTTCTCTACAATTTTCGTGGTTTTTGTTTTTCAAGATAACGTCGTTTAGAGGTTCAAAAAGGCTATATTCAGATCTGGTCAAGTTTGGATGTAAGTACTTTTTGAATTATAGGGCTCAGATATGTGACACCACTTTGGCTGCATCACTTTTCCTATTTAACCAATGCCCGCATATCCAAGCATGGCTACATCATTTAGTTCCCAAGTAAGAAGCAAAACTATTTCCTCAACGCGTGAATCAACACCACGAGGTTCTCAAAGATAAAGCATTTAAAATTCGGGGTAATAGGCTAAAATATAATCAAACTGACCCAAAACTTGCAACTACGAACTCAAAAAGTTTGCACCTGACTAAGTGAAATAATATAAACTTGCAATTAACTAACTGAACTGTTAAAAAATTGCAATTAAATTATTGAATTGATGGTCAACTGGTAATTTGATAATCCAAGTCAAAAAATTATAAAATAACACATATTTTCATTTATATACATTTATTTACTCAATTAAATTAATAATTTAGTTTTTAATATTAAAAATAACAATTGAAATTAAATTTATATTTATCGAAAATCATAAAAATGAAAATCGTGTTTTAAATATTATATTATAGTATTCACGGTTAGATTTAGGCCATGTTTGGAAGTTAGCTTTTGAGATAAAATTAGCTTATTATATAAATTAGATGTTTGACCAAATAAAAAAGATAATATTGGTGCTTGGTATTTAGCGGATTGAAATGGCTTTTTGGTCCCAATAAGTAGGCTGCCAAAAAAATTCGAAAAATCCGATATTCGTCCGAAAAATCAGTATTCGTATCTGAAATAAAGCAGATATTATCTGTATCCAAAATAAAGTGGTTATTATCCGTATCCGAAACAAAACGAATATTATCTGTATTCGAATCTGACGATTGCAGATCGGGATACAGATATAGGCATATTCGTATCCGATAATATCCGAATCTGAATCAATATATTTTATATTTAAATATTTATATAATTTAAAAATATATTATAATAAATTTATAGTGTGTTTATGTGTGTATATACACAAACATATATATATATATATATATATTAAATATTATGTTTATTTTTATTTAGTTCCCATTTGCAAGTTTATTTTTATTCAGTAACCCTAGTTACAAGTTTTATTAATCTAGTAATGTAAATATAAATTGGGGTTGAGTTCAGTTTTGTAAATTGCAAGTTCAGTTTTTATTATGTTAGGGATGTTAATGGTAGTGACCTAAATGCAAGTTTTAATTTATTGAGTTATGTAAATGGAAGTTTTTTGAGTTCAGTAACCCAATTGCAGGTCTCAAGTCAGTTCGACTATGTTTTAGCCTATTAGCCCTTTAAAAATTGAAATAAAGAAGATTGATGAGACAATGTTAAAAACTTGAAAATAAAGTTTACATAACATAAAAATAATAACTGAGCTAAGTAGAGGAATCAGGATCGATTATGCTACCTATTAGCACTGGTTTTTTGACATGTTCATGATATATCAGCTGCTTCAGATTACGTCCGTCTGACGGACCAACATCGTAATATTATAACAAAACAACTCTTACTTAATAAAGAAAATTTCACATTTCTAATAATTTAAAGTGCATTAGGAAATTGTTAGAAAGAAACATAAAGAACGCTGAAGCACTCAGTAATATCTTGTAAACGACGACTGCAGTCTCCTTGATTTAACTTCTTCCAGCATCTTGGTGTGGAATTCCTTTTGAGTCGGTCATAACAGTATTGTCTGCCATAGTGCCATAGCGATCATCCAGTCTAGCTTCTATTGTAGGATATTATTAGCTTTACTATCTTCAGATCTGTATGTATTATCTAAGTATATACATAGAGATTGTATTGTGCAAAATGAAAGTAGTTTTCATTACATTCCATCAGAGTATTTATACAAGCTTTACCTCCTAAACACAACCAACAAGAGTACAACTGGTACAGGTAACATTACTAAGTCCATATACAACCAATCAAATGTTTATCTACATGAGAAACTAGAGCATGATTCACAGATGCTTTATGCTGAGCCTTTAGGTATATAGTAGTTGCAACTGCACTAGTAGTAGTAGGCCTATTACTCCCCCCACAAACTGGAGACACATAAGGATTGTGTAAACCCAGTTTAGAGCAGATAACCAATGGGCAGCACCTCTCAATGCTTTAGTAAAAATATCATCCAACTGATCTTTAGTAGAAATTCTTTGAGGACTGATGATGCCTGCTTGAACCTTCTCCCGGATGAAATGACAGTCCAATTCAATAGGCTTGATGCGAGCATGTTGAAATGGATTATTTGCTATCTCAACTGCAGCCTGATTATCACAATAAAAAACAACTGCATTAGTAACAGGTACTTACAGATCAGCAAGTAAGTATTTAAGCCACATGATCTCAGTGGTGATAAATGCCAAAGCACGATATTCTGCCTTTATTGTACTTTTAGAAGTAACAGAATGCTTCTTTGCCTGTCAGGATATTAACGAAGAACCCAATTTTAAACAGAAACCTGTAACTGACCGGCATGTGACAGTACAACCTCCCCAATCACTGTCACAGAAACCTTGCAAAACCAAATCAGACTGAACAGGAAAGAATAATCCTAACCCAGCAGTACACTTCAAATAACGCAAAACACATAATAATTCAGCAAAATGTTTCTCTCGTGGAGCTTGCATAAACTGGCTAAGTAAATGCACTGAAAAACTAATGTCAGGATGAGTAAAGGTTAAATATAGCAATTTGCCAACCAAACTTCGATAAAGGGAAGGATTAAAGACTAAAGCTCCAGACTTAATATTGTCAAAAAGCTTGATGTTCGGGTCTAAAGGAATAGAAAGGGGTTAGCATCTAGAAGCTTTGTACTAGAGAGCATATCCAAGGTAAACTTCTATTGACTTAAGACCAAACCCTCATCATTTTGAGAGATTTCTAAGCCAAGATAATACTTAGCTTGTCCCAGATCTTTAATGCTAAAATTCTCATGTAAAGCAGCTTTGACCTAAACAATGAAATCACTGTGATTACCAGTTAAAAGAATGTAATCCACGTATATGACTACAATGGTAAAGAAAGATTATTGTTGATAATTAAACATGGAATAGTCTGCAAGAGATCGTTTGAAACAAATAGTAAGAAGAAAATCAGACAGTTTTTTACTCCATTCTCTAGATGCCTGCCGTAAACCATATATTGATTTGATTAATCGACAAACCAAACCTTGAGCATGAACATCAATTTGATAACCAAGAGGTATATCCATATAGACTTCCTCAAGCAAATCTCCATGTAAAAAGGCATTTTTAATATCGAGTTGATAGATGGACCAATTTTTAGAAGTTGTAATTGCCATAACAGATTTGACATTGACACCCTTGGCAACAGGGGAAAACGTGTCATGAAAATCAACACTAGGCTGCTGAGTATACCCTTTAGCAACAAGGCGAACCTTGTACCTATCTATCTCACTATTAGCAAGATACTTGATCTTAAAGACCCATTTACACCCTATGGTCTGTTTGCCTAGAGGTAGTGTGACCAACTCCCATGTATTGTTATATTCTAAGGCATCTAACTCTTTATTCATGGCAAGAATCCATTGTGGGTCAAGAACTGCCTGAGCAAAAGTTCTAGGTTCTTTATGTTGAGCAATTTGTGCTAAGAAAAAATTGTGTTTAGGAGAAAAATAAGCAGTAGAAACAAAATTTTCCATTGGATACTTGGCAGAAGTAGTACCAGGATTATGAGAAAATTGATAATCTTTCCACCACTGTGGTCGTTGCCTGTCTCTATTAGACCTTCTGAAAAAGGGTTAAGAATTAAATAAGGAAACGTCTGCCTGCATATTGACTAAAGTGTCAACATCAGGAGGTAACCCCTCATCAACAAAAGAATCAGATGAAATAAGCTCAGATTGTAAAATGTCAGAAGAATCATTAGCAATCTGTGGAGATGATGCTAAATCAAAATGCTCAGATTGAGAAGAACAAACTTTAGCTAGAAGAAATTAAAGGAACCAAGGTGAAAGGACTAACATCAGGAGAACTAACATCGGGAGAATTACACCAATGATGGATGAAATGTGGATCAGAAGGAGTAGAAGTGTGTGTTTGATTAAGAAAAGGAACACCAATTTATGGAAAATAACATGACGAGAAACAAAGATATGCTTAGTATCCAAATTGAGCAATTTAAAAGCTTTATGATCAAGAGGATATCCAAAAAAACACACCTAATAGCTCTTGGATGAAACTCATCACTTTCATGAATAAGCTGTAATCAGGAAGCAAAACAAAGACATCCAAAAAGCTTGAATAAGCTGTAATCAGGAACTGAACCATACAGACAATCAAAAGGTGTTTTATGCTGCAAAATAGGTGTGGGAAGCCTGTTGATGATATTTTAAAATACACTCCCCCCAATATCGAATAGGCAATCCTGATTGAAAACGTATTTATTTAGAAATAGATTACATTTGACGATGTTTACGTTCAACTCTGCTGTTTTGGGTAGGTGTAGCAACACAAGAAGATTGATGAACTATTCCTTTGTCAAGCATCAAAGTTAACAGAGAGTTGTTGAAAAATTCAATCACATTATCACTACGAAGCTGTTTGACAGATGTCTGGAATTGATTTTTGACATAAACAAAGAAATGCTTGAGTTGAACAAACACATGTTGTTTAGAAGGAAGAAGAAAAGTCCATATATTTCTTGAATGATCATCAACTATAGTCAGAAAAAATCTACAACCTTGAGTTGTTTCATGACTATAAGGTCCCCATATATCCACGTGAATCAATTCAAAAATTTGAGATGAATGACTTGCAATCAAAGGAAAAGATAAGTTTGTCTATTTAGACAAGGGACAAACAAGGCATTGCTGATTGCTATCATCTAAAATGTCTGAACCAATCGTTGGAATTTTATGCAAAACTTAATTAGAGGCATGTCCAAACGCATATGCCAAATGGCACTGAGTTTATGTTTGGAAACAACTGAGTTCATAACAGGGGACAGTATAGAAGCATTATCTCTAGAAAACTCTAAATGGTATAACCAGAAATTAATCTCCCATGAGCTATAATTATATCTTATTTGAATACTACTTGAACTACCACCGTTCAAGATATAATAAGTGTCAAAAGTTCATCACATTGATGAGACTACAAGATGAGACTTGAATATAATTAATCTTTGAAATATCATTTAAAAGAAATGAAGTTACGAGATACTTCACTAATTCCCGATATATATATATATATATACCTATATATATCTCATACACTCCTTGAAAATCTCTGTTATGAAAAGTATAAACAGAATTGTAATACCTAATGAATTTGGAAAGAAGAAAACTTGGCATAAACCCGATATCTTGCTGATCAGGCAAAGATACCAATTAAGTAACCTTTTCTACTAGTAGATGGATGAATCCCCCACCGTTCATCACCCTGACCGCATTAAGACCTTGTGTTGGACCACCACCCGGCCTCTTACGCGTTGATGGACTGCCACCCAGCAACTTACACTTTGATAGACCGTACCCCGGCCTGTCGCTTATGCCGACTCATTTAGATGGACTTACTTCCCGAACGTTGGGCAAGTAATCAAATTCTTTTATCAAATTAGCAATTTTGTTGCGCCGAAAATACACCACGGAGCCGGATCCCTTAGGTTTTGAGTGAGTATTTAAATCCCCTCTAATGGAAGATTTTAAATTTAAAAATAAGTTTTGGGATCCGCTCTAACTTTTAAAATCATTTTTGAAGACTCGAAAATATTTTTAAGAATATTTGGAGTAACGATGATTTAATAAAATAAATCAGTCCCGATACGTTGGAAAATATCTGAATATTATTATTTAAATAATATTCCCATAAAGGATATTTTTTATAAAAATAAATAAAGTAGAAGTTTTAAAACTCATACTAGAAACGAATAATAAATAACAAAAGGTGTACTTATACGGAAGTATGTTAGGTCCCAATATGTTTGTAGAAGGGGGGTTGAATACAAACTATACCGTTTAATCGAATTTAATGCGAAATAAAAAATTGAAACAAAATTCAAGTTAAATAAAACTATTATTAAACTTGAAAGGTGTTACAACAACGGTATCGTTTACAAGGGATTAATCTCAAATAAATTATCACAAATCTAGAATAAATTCGACATGAACTTTTTATATTTTTGCAATAAAAAGATCAAATGCTAAAAGCAATTTGAGATTAAGTTCTAAGATCAAATGCTAAGAAAAAGATAATGATTTCTAGTGGTTTGGATTTAACTTTAAAACTAGAAATTGATGATCTTGAATTCAGCAGAGAGATGAAATATTTTGTTCTGCGGCTGCTGTGTTCTTGGTTGGTTGAGTGTGTTGATAGTCTTTGTTGAACGTCTGCTGCTTGTCTTTAAATATAATCAACATAACTGAAATGAACTGGCAAGATAATCTGTGAATTGGCATGACTTTCGGTGAGACAATCTCCTGAACTAGCATGACAATCGGTATGACTATCTCCTGAACTAGCATGACTTTCGGTATGACTATCTCCTGAACTAGCAAGACAATCCCATAGCTAGTAGAACTTTCGGTATGATAATCAATTTGAACTAGCATGACTTTCGGTATGACAATCTGATTGTCATACCAGTTCAATTGATTGTCATGTTGAATTAATATTGAATATAAATTCAAAATCAATTCTGAAAATTCATAATATTAATTCAGGATTAATTAATCAATTAATTCAATTAATAAATAAATTAATCTTTGCAGATATAATTTATTTTCTTAATTAAATTTTATGACTTAATTAATTAATAGAGAATTAATACTACTTTTAAACAGCAACCACTCTTCTGAAGATCTTCTGAAAATCACTGAAAATTATGAATCAATTCCACCACTTCAATGTTGACACTCGATGTACTGTCTGGTTCATGAGTGACTAACTTCCGTGATGTTTCTTCATGTCTTGACTTTAATAACTTGATTTTCTTCAGATTAAATCCCTGTAATTATCTGATACCCTGACAAGATCTCTGTCACTTGATTAAATCCACAATCTTGATTTATATCACTGAGGCTTGATCAATTTCTTGAACTTCTTCCAGTGAAGTAATTCCTCAAGTCTGTAGATGAACATTGTTTCTGAATCCTTTGACATATGTTACTTTGTGAGATCTCTTTGACGGTAGATCCACTATTTACTTGTCACATTCTTATGTGAGTTGAGTTAAATCCTCGAATAAACAAATAGGCTATGACATATGCCTTTCAATCTCCCCCTATTTGTTTGTTAGATAATAATAACAAATACCTAGAGGATATCTCAACTAACAAATAAGAAAAAGATATAAACAGAAATGCAAAGTAAATAGCAGAAAAGTTCTGGATAATATTTAACATTTTCCAGATTCCAAATAGATGTTCCTCTAGTCTGAACATATCTTCAAGTAGTTTCATCTTCTTTTGTACAACCACATTTCTTGTTGAGAAGCGCATATGTGTCTTGCTTCTCCCCCTATGAGAATCAAATGCTTAAAGGAGATCACCTTGTGTTTACCACCTCTCCCGTACAATAGGATCCGTAGTTACAAACAACAATGGTGTGGTGTAGTGTACATATGCTTTACCTTTTTCTTTTTCTTTCCTCCCTGCTATTTCTCTCCCTTAGTTGAGGAATCCTCCAAATTATTAATTAAGCTTTTATCTCCCCCTTAGAGAAGGAATGTATGCCATTGTCTGAAGGAGTTCTCATATTTCACTTGGTTGGAAAAGAAATAACAAGTAGTTTCTCTTTCTTCCTTACTGTGAGTGTGTGATTCTGTTTAGTGTACCTCACATGTGTTTCACTCTTCTCTCCACTCGTGTTTACACTCATTCTCACAAGTGTATCACTCCTCTCATAGCTCCAAAATTCAGCTGTACCTGCAAAGGAAAATCACCTTAGCCATCCTTAAAGAGGTTCAAGAGAGAAGAATCATTGCAGACTTGAACAGAGCCAACCATCATAAGGATGTGCCAATGTTCTATTTTTCGGTAATGCTGACACCTCAGGTAAGTGAGGTAAGTTCATCCAGACCCTCAACTATTCCAATCTCTTCTATTTCTTTGACTTCAGGCATAGTTATGGCAACTGTGACAATGACCAAACAGTTGCCTACCAAAGTTGCCAAAACAACTGCAATTTCTAAATCCAAATCAAAGAAAACCCCCTCTGGTATCTCTCAAAAGGTACCAGTTCAAAAATCTACCAAAACCAAAGAGGGGAGTGTGAAGGAGGGTAAGATAGGTGAGGGAAGGGGTGAACATCAAAGAAACCCCAAGGATAAGGTTGGAGAGTTGAGTGAATCCCAGCCTAGCCACACTGCAGTTTCCCAACAAACTGTAGTGCTTAAAAAGGACAAAAGCTCACTTCTAGCTGCATCCTTCCAAAAGGATGTGGCTATTGAACAAAGCTCTCATCCAAGAGCACATGCCAAGAGGGTTAGGGACACAAGCTCACACCAAACCTACACTAGAAAGAAGAAATCCAAAATAACTGGGGATGCACAGGGCACACACTTAGTGCAAACTGGTGCTAAAGACACACTCCCTGCACCTCTCAAATTCAGATTGATGTGGCTCCAATAAATGTGGAGTCACAGCCAAAATCTCTCATAATAGAAGCCACAGAAACACAATACTCACCAACTAACTCACTGGAAATGGACATGATAAACACTTCAATTCCCGATTCCCCTTCTTTAACTCTATTGGGGAAGCCAAAATCTAGTGCAAGTGAGCATCATCTTTTAGATGATTTGTTGGCTCACTTGCCAATTCTTTCTGATTCTATTATGACATCTGTGCCTCAAATAACTTCAATCAACACAGAATCAACAATAGTTTCTCTTCCACCTCATTCATTTCTACTCTCTCGATGGATATTGCTCATCCGTCGAGTAGTGATTGTATCCTGACGGATAAGCTTAACAGCAGTTATCCGTCGGATAGCTTTACCACTCACCCGACGTATATCACTTATCCGTCGAGTGTCTCTGCACAACTTCAAACTTCAATAATTTCAAGTACAGAAGATTTGGTGGTAATACAATCACTCTTAGGACTGAGAGAGGAGAGTGCATTGAGTGAGAGGTTGGGTTGCTCTCAGGCAAAAGGAGAGGAAAATAGTGAATCTCAGCAATCCATTCATTCAGGATTGGCAAAAGTGAGTGAGAGGAGTCCCACCTTAGTAGGTGAAGGTGAGGGTGTGAGGGTGGGGAGCCAGGGTGAGACCCTGATGCAACAAAAGAGAGAATATGAGAGAAAGGCAGGTACTGGAGAAATAAGGATGGAACCAGCCATTGCTAGTGAGTCAATGATTGTGGATGATGCTGAAAAGGAAAGACAATTTCAGCAACATTACAAAGCTGTAATTGATAACATTTCCTTGGATGCTGACACTTTTACTCACCCTGTTTCAGCCTATCAACTGTTGGCTGCTCAGGGCAATGTGGAGGCAGAGCAGACTTTGAATTTAGTGCACACCACAAAATCTCTTCAAAGAGATAAAGCTGCTGTGAACAGAATGCCTTCTCAAGCTGGAGAGCCATCTGAAGAATTTGGAGTAAATTCTGATGATGATGACTCTGGTTCTTTGGATGGAAGCATGAACTTAGGGGGAGCTGAAGGCCCAAGTTCTGCTTTCAGTTTACCTAAATGGGCATGGGCAAAGGAATTTTCACCAGGGCAATTTGAGGTGTCTTTGGTAAAATAAGTAATAGCTATTCAACAGGCCCTTCAGGAAGCTTCAGATGCTGGTACCATGGCTGTTCTTCAAGCTCACCTAGACTCTTTACATTTAATGAAGATCCAACACTCAAGACAGAATCTCAGTGTGGATGAATTAAAAAAGGAGATAGCTGACTTAAAGACATATAACTCTGAGAAGCTGGATTCAATAATGCCATATGGTACCATGCATGATCTATTACTAAGATTAAGGAGAGAATCAGATTCTGACAAGAAGATAGCCAAGCTGGAGAAGAGAGTTCAGGTTATTGAGAATTCAGTGGCTCTACTTCTTCAAAATCAACAGACTCAGACAAATCTTCTTATGCAACTGGCTAAAGCACAAGGCCTAACTCCTCCACTTGATGATAACAAAAAGGGGGAGAGAGAATCAAGTAAGGGGGAGAAAGGACCAACTGAGGGGGAGAAACTTCTAGTTCAAATCAGCAAAGTAATTGTACCTTCAATTACTATCTCCAAGCCACCAGTTGCAGATGGTATAGATCTTATAAATGCAACAGCAGCAAATTTGAAAGATGCTGATAAAGGAGAGTTGACTCTGATCAACTGGAAAATGATTGATGAGGAAATACAGAAAAAGTTTCAATTAGTCAAGGAACCAGATCAGTCAGCCATCCATCACTCTTATGTCAAGCCAATCAATGTGAATGAGATGAGCATGAACTATCTGGAGAAAGGACAATCTTCCTGCATCAAGACTACAAAGGCTGAGATAATTCTTAAACCAAGGGCAAAATATCCAAAGTTATCTTTGAAGAACCCTATGGATTCTGTGTATGAGACACCCAAGCCTGATGAAAAGAAGCTTCTGTCAAGATCTATTCTCCTCTACAAAGATCCAGCTGATTCAGCCTCAAGAAAGAGAATTGCAAAGATATTCAGAAATGGGAAGGAAATTTGTGTGGTAGCTGGACATCCACAATTTGCTCATGCAAAGGAAGAAGAAAAAGCCATATTGAAGCAGGAAAAGAGGCAAGCTGCTCTAGATGCAAAGAAGTCTAAACAAAAAAAAGAACAGTTTGCTATCTTGGCCAAGCTACAGGCTGTGAATTCTTCTCAACAAATTCCCTCTCAACCATCTCAAGCTACTGAATCAGAGAAGAAGATTGAAAAATAGAAGAAATCCCCAAGAAAGAAAGAACTGGCTAAAAGAACAAAAAGAAAGTTGGATGTGGTTGACAAGGAATTGGAAGATCAATTTCCAAAGGAATCCACTCAAGCTGAAACTCAAGCATCAAAGCCCTCTGTGGTGTTTGAAGACATAAGGGTGGTGGACCCCTACAGAAACATACATGGAGAGCCTATTGTGCCAAAGGATGAGCCAATAGAGCGGGATAAATTACCAATTCCTGACTTCAACTTGCCAATTCTTACTAAGCCAAGAAGGACAAAATCAAGGGCAGTCAAGAAAGTGAAGCTGTCACCTCTCAAATCCAAGTCAGTAGTCAAAGCTCAACCCAAGGTCAATAGGGGAGACTACTTGTACTTGTGTGACATCAAAGAATTCTCAGATCTAAACCTTTATCTGGAGGAGCTGGATGAGGTAAGGGTAATTGATGCATACAGAAACCTACCTGAAAGGTTGGTGTTCAAGTACAAAGGGGGAAGGGAGATTCAGTGGCCTCTTCACAGGATACTTCAAGAAAGCCAAGCTGTGTTGATCAAAGTTTATTCATCCTTCAAGAAAAACTTTGGGTTCAATGTAACTGCAAGAAGATTAGTATTAAAGAAGATTGAAGAGCTAAGGAGTGTTAGAGCCAAAGATGCACTACCCAAAACTCTTATCATCCCATACACAGGGAGAAGAGTGCATCTAAGGCCCTACTGGCTGATGGAATTCATGGATGACAAGGATGTGAGAAGATTCTTCATATTAGAAGACCAATTGAGTATCTCTAGCAATGAGACTCTCTTGGAAATGCAAGAAATGTTCGATCTCTCAGAATCTGATGAATTAGAATTCCATAGACAGCTCCAGAATCAAATTGAAGAAAACAACAGAAAGCTTGGAAGAAGATCCAGACCTTCAAGAATCTAGAAAAATCTGCTCAGACTAGAGGAGTATCTTGAACTGACTGTGAGCCAAACCTTGTACATTTTTGTTTAAATTGAAGCACTTTCAGTTTTATCTACTTATCTTTAAAGATATATGTTTAGGATGTTTTGTTATCATCAAGTATCTCTTAATTTATGACTACAATTCCAGTAGACATAAATTGGGGGAGATTGTTGTGAATATGTTGTGTACTTGATGATTACCTAAACAAAACATCTAAGTAGATTTTACTTAGTGAAATAATGTAGCACTCGACGGATAAGAATTATAGTCCCGACGGATAACTCATTATAGTCCCGACAGATGATTAACTTATTATCCATCGAGTGAGTAGCTTATGTAATAATAAGTTTGTAGCACAGTGTTGTATGCACCTTTATATAGAATCTGGAGTAACATATAAGTCATGTTGACTTTAACTAGATATGCAGAATAGGTTGATTAACTGTACATAAGCAATGTCTTGTAATTCTGTATAAGTGAAATGAAGTCAAGTGCCAAAATAGCTACCAACGGATGATTAACAAAGCTTCGACGGATGACCAAAATAGCTACCAACGGATGCTTAATAAAGCTTCGACGGATGATCAAATGACTATCAACGGATGTTTAACATAGCAGTCGATGGATGATCAATTAAGTCATCGACGGATGATCTGAAAGTCGACAGATGATCATATCAAGATTCAAACATCAGTTGAACAGTGAAAGCTGACACACCGCCGTTGAGTTGGATACAAGTACACTGTGGAAGCCCATTAACTGGGTAATAGAGGACGAAAAGTAGAAAAGATCAAGACTGTTAGATTTTATATTTGTTCAGTTCTTTTGACTTTGTAATCTTGGTAATATATAAATCAAGAGAGTAGCAAATAGAAAAATAACTGAGATAGCTAAGAAACAACAACAGAGAAATCTTTGTAAGCACTATCTTTAGCATTTCCTGTGTTCTTAGCAATTCTATTTGTGTAAGCAGCTGTGAGCATTTCTGCACACAGAGTCCTCTCGATATATTAAATATATCTCTCGTGGAATTGTTTAAATCCACCAGAAAGTTTTTAAAGACTCTTGTTTTTAATTACTTATGTTTTGATTCATTCAAGTTTACATTCCGCATTGTGCTAATCGAAACAAATATATCCATAATCGAGTTGAACATTTTTATTTCAAGAAAAAGGTTCAAGAATTCCATTCAACCCCCCTTCTTTAATTCTTGCTATATTGTTAAGGGACTAACACTCTTGATATTTCTATCTCTCCTTGAATTTCTTCATAAGAACGATTGAAGTTTTTCGGCAATCCATAGAACAGACAATCATCCGAGAAGGCATCTTCATCTTCATATTCCTTGTCCTCAGAGATAATCTTTCTCTCCTCCGTCACCACTTCTTCAAATCTGGGTTTATACCCCTTAGGAACGTCACTCTCTTCTATCTCTCCTTACTCTAGCTCATACTCTGAGAATAAGGGCCTTGGAGCATATATCTCTGATAGAAGATTCATATGAGCTTTAAGGACTTGGCTCAGATGATCTTGTTTTGATGTTGACTGCTCCCCCTGAGTTGTAGATCAAAAGAGGGATCTCTAGAGTAGATAGTTCTGAAATAGACACTTACTTACTGACTGAGGTCAGAGGAGACAGGGATTGGTGCTTTCTTGCTAACTAAGATCTTTGGATCAATATTGGCAATTATCTTTCCCTTCCCTGACTGTGAGAGAGATTGCTCCATGAATTCCCGTAAACTAGAAAATGACGCTTGTTGAAGTTCAAGTTGTTCGGAAATCTGTATAATCTGGTGATCCCTGATAGACAGTTCATCCTTGAGATACTGATCCTTCAGAGCCAGTTGTTCTTTGAGATGGCTATCTTTGAACGCCAACTTCTCTTCAGGATAAGATTTTGCTATGTACTGTGACATGTCTATAGGTAAAGTTTGGGAGGTAGGTGTCTTATGGGCTTCTCGCAATGTTTTACTCATCACTCTGTTACTCGGGTTAGGGGTAGGTGTTTCACTCATCCTCACGGATACACTCCGCTCATAGCTCCGAGATCTAGAAGATGTATGTTAGGTCACACACACACTGTAGAAGGGGGTTGAATACAGTGTATACTACAATCAAATCGAGTTAAGAACCAAAGTATAAAACAAAGAATAATCTTATTAATGAAACAGTATTACAATGAAACTGTTCTCTCTCAGTGATGAACAAATATCACGAGAGCTGCTAGGGTTACAATGAATAATATTCTCGATTGTGATAACACTTATAATGTAAACCCTATGCTGTGTTTATATAGACAAAAAGTTACAAGATAATCTTCTAATTGATATCGAATATAAGTCTGCATCCTAAAATATATCAATTAGTTATCTTTTCTTCCAAGTCTTCTATTCTTCATAGAATTCTTCTCCATCCATATCTCTTCTTGTGTTTATCTTAATCTTTTTTCCTTCAATCAGTCATCTTCCTTTTCTGAATGTCTTCTTAAGTCCTGATATTATCTCCTGATAAATATCTTCTGATTTTGCTATGTACTGTGACATGTCTATAGGTAAAGTTTGGGAGGTAGGTGTCTTATGGGCTTCTCGCAATGTTTTACTCATCACTCTGTTACTCGGGTTAGGGGTAGGTGTTTCACTCATCCTCACGGATACACTCCGCTCATAGCTCCGAGATCTAGAAGATGTATGTTAGGTCACACACACACTGTAGAAGGGGGTTGAATACAGTGTATACTACAATCAAATCGAGTTAAGAACCAAAGTATAAAACAAAGAATAATCTTATTAATGAAACAGTATTACAATGAAACCGTTCTCTCTCAGTGATGAACAAATATCACGAGAGCTGCTAGGGTTACAATGAATAATATTCTCGATTGTGATAACACTTATAATGTAAACCCTATGCTGTGTTTATATAGACAAAAAGTTACAAGATAATCTTCTAATTGATATCGAATATAAGTCTGCATCCTAAAATATATCAATTAGTTATCTTTTCTTCCAAGTCTTCTATTCTTCATAGAATTCTTCTCCATCCATATCTCTTCTTGTGTTTATCTTAATCTTTTTTCCTTCAATCAGTCATCTTCCTTTTCTGAATGTCTTCTTAAGTCCTGATATTATCTCCTGATAAATATCTTCTGATATCTTAAGTTCTGATATCTTAAGTTCTGACTTCAGTATAAGTACTGATTTCCAGTTAAGTCCTGATTTGTCCTGTTAGTTAAGATCTGAAAAACTAAACACAAATCATTATTAAACATGACATCACAAATATATCTAGCAATCTCCCCCAACTTGTAAATTAGCATAATATACAAGTTCAATAGATATTTGATGATGTCAAAAACATTAAGTACAAATGCATATGAGAATTTGATTAAATAACTACAACTCACAGTCTTTAGAGCTTTTACCATCCTTAAAGTCTGATATCAGCTTTAACCTGTATATCCTTCAAAATTTATCAGCTGTAGTTCTTGGCTTCAGTGTGTGATCTCTCTAATGTCAGGAGTTGTTCTGACATAGTTCTTTAACAAACTCCTCTCAGCATATTCAAGTTCATTTTGCATCCTCCTTTTTGCATCTTTAAGTTCAACTGTATCTTCTCTTGTTTGAAAGATAGCAGCCCTGAGATCATTTATTTTTGCTTTCCTTATCTCCTGATCCAGTCTGATGACATAGGCTTTATCAGACTCTAGATTGAATTCAAGTCCCTTAATACCAAGAAATGTAGTGATTTTGGCGGTATTAGGCTTCATCTCAACTATATCATCATTGTGAGCTCTGTACTTAGGTAGTATGGTCTGTCAGACTTTACAAAGTAAAGTTTCTTCTGCCTTTGAATATCAGATTTTAAGTAACTGACAACACCATCTGTTGATCTGTTTTTCACTTGAAGTAGAAATAGCACATGTTGCAATTCTTCAAAGTACTTCAAACGAATAGCATCCTTTCTTATCTGGAATACCCTCCCATCTGTCATGAAGTATATCATGATATCTTCTATTAGCACAGAGTGGTAGACCATTTGTACAGACTCCAGTTGATTCAATCTTTCAGGAGTTGTTCCTACTCCTGGTTCACTCAAAGAGGTTGGATCATAGGTAGTATTATTTACTCTCTTTTCTTTAGAACTACCCAATCCTGATTTGTCTCTAGATTCCTTTCCTCGAATAATCCTTGCTTCAAAACCACTTGATGTAGTCTTCAATGGTTGAGTAGATTGTTGAGATTTAGTAAACCCAGGTAGTAGAATTTTTGAAGGTTTAACATGAGCAATGTCAGAGGTTTCCTTTCCTTTATCTTCTGATATCAAGCCAACTTGAGCTCTGTCAGAGGTTGCTTGCTTCATTATAATATCAGAATTTACTAAGTCCTGATCTTGAACAACATGAGCTCTGTCAGAGGTTTTTTGAATATTCTTCTTTTTCAAAATCAGACTAGTATCTTCATCAGATTTTCCTTCCAGATCCATGATTGGCATATATATCCTTACAGGTTCATCAACTTTAGCTTTCCCCTTGAACCTTGGATCTACCTCTACTTGTGATTTGGCTTTGGATTCAATTTTGGTTGCCTCACAGTTTGTCTTCTCTTTAATCACAATGCCCTTAGGCTTTGGAGGTTTCTTTGCAGTAATAGAAGCTTTAGACTTGGATTTGACATTTTCTGCTTTAAGTCTGGCTTCTTCTTCTTTCAGAATTTCAAGGTCCATTCCTGGATTGTCTTTGAGAAATAGTCTTTTTGAAATTTCTTCATCTAGCTTCTGTAACTTGGGGTCTTGATAGTAGACTGATGTTTTCTTCCCCTTAAGCTTTAGTGTCTGCATAAACTTCTGTGATTCTTGACTTTCACCCTGTATCAGAACATCAGGCTTAGTCAGAACTTGCTTATCAGAACTTTTTCTTCTATCAGCATCAAAACTTGATCTCTGTGTAGAAGTTCCTGCTTTCCTGGATGAAAAGCCTTTGCCTTGACCGTGACCTCTACCCCTTTCAGAGTTTCCCTGGTCTTCATTATCATCATCCTTACCCTTCAGTGGTTGATCAGCTTTGCATTTGGACTTAATCACTTTCTCCCCCTTTTTGGCATCATCAGGTAATAGGAGAGAGAGAAGTAATTCCACTGAAGATTGGATTTCATTTAGTTGAACTTGTTGAGAAGCTTGATTCTTTAGTACTTTATCAATCTGAGCTTGTTATTTCTCCTCAGCTTTCTCAATAGCCTCAACTCTGCTAAAGGCAGGCTTGAAAAATCTGTTTTTATCCAGTTTAAAGTTCATGTCTTGCTGAATAAGTGTTTCTTGAATTTTGTTCACCTTGGCTTGAGTTATTGAGTGTTGACCTTGAAGGTGCCTTGTACTCAATGCAGTAACTCTGAGCTGTGTTTGAAGTCATTATTCATCAGCATCTCATCAGCTTTAGCCAGGTGCTCAGCAAGAATATTTCAGTAGGAATAAAATCAATTTTGTTCCACTCCTTGATCCATTCGTTTCCTCTTGGAGTTTCACTCCAAGGTACTGGTGCATCCTCTCTAACAAAGTTCTTGATTAAATCAGCTTTGCCTTGAACTTGTTGAGATGCATGTCTTGAAGGACCAGCTGCATCAGCATTTAGATTTGTAGCAGCTTCACCAGTAGTATCAACATTTGCAGCATCAGAACTTACAGAGCCTGCAGAATCAGCTTCCTCTGATAAAATGATAGTGTGTGAGGTTATAGAGGTTTCAAAATCATACTCTAAGTTCTGATCAACATCCAAATTTTGATGCTCACCTAATATCTGATCTTCATCATCTAGATTCAGAAGAGGTGTTGTTGGAATATCTGTATTGAAATCAGCATCTAAAATTGGTGTTGTTGGTGGAGTATGTTGAAGAATGGTTGGAGCTTCTAAGTACAGAACCTCAGGCACAACCAAGTTGTGAATATCTATTTCAGCACTTGTACCTGGGTCTTCAGCATGTACTTGTTCAATGATAGGAGACACAGGAGGTGTAGGCACTCTGTCTTGAGCAGTTTTTTCAGCTTGAATTGGTGACAGTGGAGGTGTAGAGGCAATGGCTTCAGCAAATTCTGGTTGTGAAGATGGAAGGGATTCAATCACAATTGGCTCCTTTGGGATCAGAGATTCCTGATCCCCTTCCTTAGCTGCTGCTTCCACATCCTCTGAATCTGACTCAGGTGTGTCCCTGTTAGCTCTTTGTTTCTTCCATCTCTTCAAGGGTGGAGAGACTTTGGGAGCTTTGTCATCAGAATTTATCTTTCTAAGCCTTTTGAGGGGCCTCAAACTCCCAAATTCCTTTGTTTTCTGAGGAGACTCTTCCTCAGCTGCTTTTGCAACAGGTTCTGATGTTTGAACCTGTGCCTCATCTTCTGATTCATCTCTCAGAATCATCCTCCTTCTTTTCTGCTGTGACTGAGGTAAAATCTTAGTCCTCTTTGCTCTTGAAGAAGAAGGCTGCACTATAGTATATGCTGATGGTTGATTGGCATGTGCTGATGTGAGTGGTTGTTGAGTGATAGGAGTAGGTACTGATGGCTGTTGTGTGTTGGTGGGTTGGACATCAGTATATAAAGTTGTATAGGTTTCTGGATCAACATTTACCAAGATTTGTTTTTCTGATTGAGGGATTTGTAAAGGTCTCAGCACTTTTTTCTTGGTATCAGAGTTTAACAGGTCATTAAAGGCCCTTTTTACAAGCTTAAAGGGTGAAATTAAGTCACTGAATAGTTGGGGTTCATCAACACAACAGAAACTATATATAAGCTGACAAAATCTAGCAAAATATACTACATTCCTATCTTCTGTCATCCTATCCCCTATAAAACAGCACAACACTTGCAAAATCAAAATGAGTTTGATTTATAAGAGCATACCCGATTTGCTGACTCAGAATGGGAATAGCATCAAAGTTGGAGCATTTATTTGCGAATGCCTTGGTGATGCAGTCAAAGAAATAACTCCATTCCTTTCTGATATGTGATCTTTTCAATTGACCCAGCTTTCCCAAGCTTTGCTCATAGCCCAAATTGGCCATAAGTTGCTGTAAAACAGGCTCCTCCACTGTTGAGAATGTACAGTCTTCAGGTAAATGGAGAGCTTTACGAACAGTCGATTTAGTAACCACATACTCGACATCTCCTGATGTGAAAATTATTTTTGGAGAACCAGCAGCACCACCATCATCATATAACCCAGTTCGCCAGAATGTCAGCACTTGTTTGCCAGAAATAGATTGAGGTTGAGTCAGAGCATGCCCAATCTCACTATGAGTTAAGAAATCTAGTACAAAATGAAGTTCCGAAGGAGCTTCACTGTTAGTGAGAATGGCAGATAGTTGTTGGGGACAAACTTTGCTCCATTAAAGAGTATATCCTTGGGTGCCATTGAAAACGAGTGAGAATTTAGAATGCCTGAAAGGTGTTTGATAAAATGTCTGTATAGTAAACCGTCAGAAAATATGAGAGTATAAGAAAAAGAGAGAGAGTGAATATAATAGAAATGTAAATAAAAGATTTGAAAATCTTTTACCTCTTTTACTTAGACACCCCACGTGACAACAATTATTGAGAAGTGGAACATACTATACACCTGTTAGCCATGCAGCAGTTAAGACAGTAGTTAATGGGCACGGGAAATAAGTAATGATTACTATGCACAAGCAGTTTTTCAAAAAAAAAAAACTGTTCCCATTAAACAAATGATTATTACTGTCTTTATCTCACATAAACCAATATTCTGATAAAATATAACCGTTGAAGTATTGACCAAAAATAAATCAAGTAAATAAATACTGCCACGTCAACATCAAAACTTCATTTTTATCAAAACTTAAAAGTCATCAGAATATGGCTCCTTTACTCAAAAAGTGAATGTTTATTTCTGTAATTCTTCACACAAATACTGATATGGTTTCAACAGAACTTAATCATCAGAACTTCCATCAGAACTTGTCCTCAGAATTTATGCACCTGACACTTAAACTGTTCATCTAAAACAACATTGATCACTACAGTAATTTTCATCATTTATATGGAGTGTAAGTGTGTGCATTAAGCTAAATATCAGACAAAGAGTAAAGTAATGCTAAATATCAGACAAGGAGTAAAGTCTGATTCACTTCAGTACATCTTAGAAATAAGGCATAACTAAGAACTTTGCTCAAAATCTGTCATTAGTCTGAAGTTCACTACAGAATGAGTTCATGCATGAGTCCACCTCAACTGTTTTGTGCTCATTTTATGCATCTTTTGAAATTCCTTTTTACAGTAGCTTCTCAGTGTAAGTGAGTCACAACTGTTTATCAGAATTTATGCTGTTATCAGTGTATTTCTCCAGTAATCAGAGAATGTGAAAAGTCACCAAGAAAATTTTATTTTACTTTTTTAATGCATATTACTTAGTACCAGCAATGCACCTGGGTCTTCCCTTCCATATATATTTTTCTCTAGATCTCAAAGGAGTACCTGATATATATTTCTTTTCTTTTTCTTTGATAAGTGAGGCTAATCAGCACTTAGTACATCCATAAGATTTACTAACATCAGAACTTAACAGATAATAAGCATTATTCTAGTTTTTGACTTAGTAATAAGATACACAAAGTAAACCTAACCAAGCTCAATATGCTTGTGTTAAAAGATTTCCATATAAACAATTACTTCAAACATGGGATCTTTAGTATGTTAGAGACTACTAGGTCAGCATCTAGCATAGTTATCCTCATTGGATTGAATAGTCACAGAAACATTCATATCACTATCAGAGTTTAGAAGTTCACATCAGACAAGAATCAGCACTTAGGTAAATTTCAATTTAAGCACAGATTACATAAAGAGAGTAATATATGTAAATACTGATCATAAAGTCTGATGTATCAGAACATAAACTAAACAGATTTAGAGAAAGAACCTGAAACCATTCCAAGTTCATTTACCAATCTTGTAAAAGTAGCTTCACACAATGGTTTTATGAAGATATCTGCTAGTTGTTGATCTGTTGGAACAAAATGCAATTTCACTGTACCTTCCATCACATGTTCCCTTATGAAGTGGTACATATTGCTGATGTGCTTTGTCATTGAGTGCTGAACTGGATTACCTGTCATAGCAATAGCACTTTGATTTCAATAGGGATTTTAGAAAATTCTAACCCATAATCCAGTAACTGATTCTTCATCCAAAGAATCTGTGCACAACAGCTTCTTGCAGCAATGTACTCTGCCTCTGCAGTTGATGTGGAAATTGACTTTTGTTTCTTGCTAAACCAAGAAACTAATTTGCCTCCAAGAAATTGGAAGCTTCCACTTGTGCTTTTCCTGTCAATTTTGCACCCTGCAAAATCTGCATCTGAGTAACCTATTAGCTTAAAGTTTGATTCCCTAGGATACCACAATCCCAGATCAGCTGTACCCTTAAGGTACTTGAAAATTCTTTTCACAGCTGTTAAGTGAGGTTCTCTTGGATCTGCTTGAAATCTTGCACAAAGACAGGTAGCATACATGATATCAGGTTTACTTGTAGTTAGATAGAGTAATGAGCCAATCATACCTCTGTAATCAATAATATCTACTGATGTACTAGTATCCTTATCCAATTTTATTGCAGTGGCCATAGGAGTGGATGCACTTGAACAGTCTTGCATTCCAAATTTCTTCAACAAATTTCTGGTGTACTTAGATTGACAAATAAAATTTCCTTCTTCATTCTGCTTGACTTGAAGGCCCAGAAAATACTAAGTTCTCCCATCATACTCATTTGATATCTTGACTACATTAGCTTGGAAAACCTTTTACAAAGTCTGTCATTTGTAGAACCAAAAATGATATCATCAACATATATCTGCACCAAAAGTAATTCTTTTCCATGGTTGAGATAGAATAAAGTTTTATCAATAGTCCCTCTGTTAAATCCACTTTCCAGAAGAAATTGAGCTAATGTCTCATACTATGCTCTTGGAGCTTGCTTAAGGCCATAAAGTGCTTTATCAAGTCTGTAGACATGATTAGGAAATTTTGAATCTACAAAACCTGAAGGTTGTTCAACATATACTTCTTCTTCCAATTCTCCATTAAGAAAAACACTTTTTACATCCATTTGAAAGACTGTAAACTTTTTGTGAGCAACATAAGCCAAAAATATCCTTATGGCTTCTAATCTAGCAACTGGTGCAAATGTTTCATCATAATCAATTCCCTTTTGTTGAGAGTATCCTTTTGCAACCAGCCTTGCTTTATTTCTTATAATTATGCCATCACTGTCAGTTTTGTTTCTGAACACCCACTTTGTACCAACAACTGATCTGTTCTTTGGTCTTGGCACTAAGGTCCAGACTTTATTTCTTTCAAATTCATTTAACTCTTCCTGCATTGCTTACACCCAATCAGCATCTTGAAGAGCTTCTTCTACTTTCTTTGGTTCAGCCTGAGAAAGAAAAGAATGATAGTGTAACACCCCCAGATCCGGGGTCGGGGATCCGGGTTGTCACGGTCTTTCTTTCCACAATATCACTTCACTTAATTAATAATAAATAACCTCATACTGTGACCCCACACTAACACACACCACAACCCGTTATAGTCTTAGAGATGAAATTGAAATAAGTACAAGTCTTTGAATCCACAATTTAAAATTATTACAACCCAAAACGATTACTTGATAATTTACAATTAATTGCCATTATCTGCCACAAGTTATAATTATACATAATTTGATTCTCAAAAATAGAATGCCTGATCTACCAATAGATCTACCTCTGCAGCTATAGCAGCCACAACATCATCGGGAAGACGCGGGACGCTTCCCACGCGCTTGCGCTGGGTCTGCTGGAGTCTGGCCATCTTTCCTAACTGTTGTTGTGTGATGAAGAAATAAAGCAAGAGTGAGCCTTACAGCTCGCAAGATAATATATAGTGATAACAATAATATAAGTATCTAAATGGATACTTACTAGAATCTTTTATCGTGTGTAAGATAATTACTAGTATATACTTACTAGTATATGAGCCTTCTCATAGTACTCATGAAAGTCTTGGTCAAAAGAAATGAACCAAGTTTGATATCTTAATGCGATGAAGTCGCAAAATATTCAGTATATATACATATATACTTTTCAAAATATTGGAAGTCCTCTTCCATGCATAATATACACAAAATCCCAGTGTATAACTGTATAAAAATATCGTTGCAAGGTGATCTCATATATCTAACCTTGTCTCAACGTTTTTCTGAAAATCTTTGTCATTCATAAGACAATTATTAATTAGATATAAGTTTAAAAGATGAGGTTACCAAATACCCCAATATACTTATATCTTTCCCAATACTACTTGAACTACCACCATTCAAGTTATAATCAGTTTCAAAAGTTCATCCCACTGATGAGACCACAAGATAAGACTTGAATAGATTCAATCTTTGAAAGATTATTGAATGAAAAAGTTATGAGATGCTTTATTTAGTCCCGGTATATATATATCCTCATATATATACCCCTTTAAACATTTCCTGGAACCTCTGTTATGTAAAGTATGAACAGAGTTTGAAACATCCAATGAATTTTGGAAAGGAAAAGAATTTTGGCATAAACCCGATATCTCCCTGATCAGGCAAAGATACCAATAAGTAACCTTTTCTACTGTAGATGGATGAATTCCTCACCGGTCATCACCCTGGCCGCATTAGGACCTCGCGCTCGACCGTACCCCGGCCCCTTACGCGTTGATGGACTGCCACCCAGCCACTTACACAATAATAGACCGTACCCCGGCCTGTCGCTTATGCCGACTCAATGAAATGGACTTACTTCCCGAACATTGGGCAAGTAATCAACTTGTTTTCTCAAAACAGCAACCTCGTTGCGAATATAAAATACACCACAGAGCCGGATTCCCCAGGTTTTGAGCGAGTATTTAAATCCCCTTAAAAAGGAAGATCTTAAATATAAAAATGAGTTTTGGGATCCGCTCTGACTTTAAAAATCATTTTGAAGACTCGAAAACACTTTAAAGAGTGTTTGGAGTAAGGCTGATTTAATGAAGTAAATCAGTCCCCAGAATATTAGAAAATATCTGAATATTATTAATTAAATAATATTCCCATAAAGAATAATCTTTATAAAAATAATTGAAGTAGAAGTATTAAAATTTATACTTGAAACGAGTATTAAATAACCAAAGATATACTTATATGAAAGTATTATCTTTATTTGAATAATCGAAAATAAGTTTGATTATTGACATCTTATTCTTTAATAAAATAAAGAATATATCTCAGCAAATAATCGGAGTCATAGATCCTCAAATGAATATTCAAATAATATTCAATAAATAAAATAAGCTGAGTCATAATACCTCGAATGAATATTATAAATAATATTCATTAAATAAAATAAAGGAGTCATACATCCTCAAATGAATATTCAAATAATATTCAATAAATAATATAAAAGAGTCATAAGCCCTCGAATGAATATTCAAATAATATTCAATAAATAATATAAAAGGAGTCATAAGTCCTCGAATAATATTCGAAATAATATTCAATAATAAGATAAAGTTTAAAGTTATCGAATAAACCTTATTCGATTAATAGTTTGGAAAACTATAACCATATATATATATATAAATATATATATATATATATCCATATCCATATATACAAGATTACTCGGGATCCTCGACTCCCGGTTTTAGAAAATATTTTCACCTTTGGGTCCCTATACTAAGGGTATATGCAAGATACCGCTATCCTCTAGCATAGGTATTATCAACTGAACCAACAGATATATATTTCAAGAATATGAAACAGGCATGCATATATACCATATCACATGCTACAATATATCGCAAGAATTTGCTAAATAACCAACATGCATCTATCGCAAGATAATGCATATACAAGTGTATTCATCACAACAACAGTATAACGGATAGAATACTTGCCTGAGCGACTTGGGTTACGAATGGCTCGGGACGAGTCTGGTAACCTATAAACAACAAGTAAGTTGGAATTAAACCAAAGTCACTTGTAAATCTATACTTTAACTAACTTAGACTCTAACGCTTGTTTTGCGCTCACTGATTCGCTTAAGTCACTCGGGTACCCTCGGCTCCACCATTTTTAATAATTTAACCTTTACGAGTTTTAAAGCGATTCCTTCGCGAATGACTTACCAACTGCCTAACACACTTACCATAAATGTTTCATACATTAATTCACCCTTTTTGGTCTTTAACCTACATTCCAAAGTAAGGCGAGGGAAAAATTTCGTCCGCGAAACGCCGTTACTTGAAACGGTCGTTTCTCCTAAACCGTAAATCGGAATCGGACGAACTACATATCAAAACGAAGCTCGTAACATGAGCTATCTAAACATGGCAGTGGTCACAATCTAGCAGGGGGTTCTCGGGTCCTAATGCTATGCACAAAAACAGTCCAAAGAAAATCGGACGTTACGACGGCTATGTTTACGTGATTTCCAAATTTTAACCCATTCACAAACAACCCAAATCAACCTCAAATCCAACATACAACCATCCTCCATCCTTATCACATCATAACAACCCCAACCAATTCAATTTAACCATTCATACTTATGCTTAAACTTTACTTTAATCATTCTTAAGTTCTTTTAAATCAAAACCACAATAATTACCATTCCATTTCACTACCATACCAAATCTCAAACTCTAAATTATAACAACAAGCTACAATAACATCCTACTCATCAAAATCACCTTATAATATATATGAACCTAGGGTTTGGAAATGGTATACCTTCCTTGAAGTGGTGGGTGGAGCTAGGAAGCCTTAAGAAGCTTGGAGAAGTTTTAAGAAAGCTTGGATCTTCAAGAAAACAAGACAAACTTCAAGTTAAAAATCTTGAAAACACTATTCATTGTCTTCTTCATTGATTAAATGAAGAAGTTAGAGAAAGAATTAATGGCTTAAACTCATGATATAGCCATAACTAAGCATGAAGATGATTAGGGAATTTTCTTACCAATTTAGGAAGCTTTGATCTTTGATTTTGAAAAATCTATGCTTTGAAAATGCTAAAAAGCCGTGAGCAAGATGAACTCATGCCTTGGTTGTTTTGATTTTTTGATGGAAATGATTTTTACTTGGCTTGGTTGACTTGATTTGTATTTGATTTAGCAAATTACTACCTTGCCCTTGAATTTGTGTGGTTCTTATTCAACCACACCTCCTTCCTTCCCATGTCATGCTTACCTCATCCTCATGATGTCATCCTTCCTTCCTTGTCTTCTTTCTATTGGTTGGATGACATCATTCCCATTAATCCCTTTGATTAACTTCCTAATCGTTGCCTAATGACCGCTGATCTGTTATACGGTTCGCTTAACTTTCGCTTTCATTTATCGTTTGAAGGATCATACCCGGGATCTTATTACTTAGGTCCCCTTAACCTTTCTCAATACATTGTATTCCTTTTATGATCCTCTCTTATAATCCTTTAATTTAAATCCTTTTTATCCTGTTACCTTATACTCAATTCTCTCCGTATATTGTGGATTTCCGGGAAAAATCAAAGTGTTCGGAATTGGATTCTGACGATCTTTACATACACTTATATACCACCTAGAGTACTAATAATATCCCATAAGATCAATAACAGAACCCCTACATAGCGTGGCATGAACAGTTTTCTCATTCAGCAAAAACACTATTCATAAGGGTTTCAAAAATTTCCAAAAATTGGGGTTATTACAGTCTCCCCTCCTTAAAAGGATTCCGTCCCGGAATCAAATTGAAAATAAATAGGGATACTCTCTTAGCATTGCACTTTCTAACTCTCGAGTCAATTTTCCCACATTGTGGTTCTACCACCAAACTCTGCCTAGTTTGATAATCCTTCTCCTAAGCACTTGTTCCTTTTCACTCTATAACCCTTCCTGGTTGCTCCATATAGGTTACGTCGGGTTGCATATCTATGCGCTCATATGCCTCTATTTATCTGGCATCTGAATTACACTTCCTTAACATTGATACGTGAAACACGTTACGACCTGCTACATGTTCTGGGTTAGGGCTAGCTCATATGCTAACTTCCCAAACGTCTTAATATATCCAAGGGTCCAACAAATTATAGACTTAGCTTTCCTTTCTTTCCGAACCTCATCAATCCTTTCCAAGGGATACCTATAACATTACTAGGTCCCCTATTTCATACTCTTTATCCTTTCGTGTCAAATCAACATACTTATCATGACCATCTTGGGCTACTACCAGACGTCCTCTGATTAGATCTATCATATCCTTGGTCCTTTGGACTACTGCGGGTCCGAGCATCTTGCGCTCTACAACTTCATCCTAACATAAGGGAGATCGACATTGTCTTCCCTCAAGGATCTCATAAGGCGATACCTCAATACTGACATATGATCTATTATCGTAAGAAAACTCAACCGCGTTAAATGATCATTCCAAATTCTTTCAAGTCTATTGCACAGACTCTCATTATAGCTTTTAGCATTAGAACTTTTGCTTCTCAATACCCACTCTTTTCGAGTTCGTAATCGCTACTACCTTCCGTTCCTAATATTATACTGGTTATACTTTTGCTCGTTAGCGTTCTATAACCTTTTAATAACCACATCAACCTTAGTATCACGAACGTGTTCCCATTCCGCATACTACCACCACTTTATTACTCCTTTTTCAGTTGTTTCTATTTTCCGGAATTTGATCAATCAAATAGAAGTAAAGGAATTTGTTGAGAGATCACTATGATCACGAACACTTGTCCTATTGCATAGTTAGTACAGAAGGTGGCCAGCCTTTAGTACTTGACAAGCAATTAAACAATAGATGGTATCCTACTAGGCTTCTATCACACAGATAGATAGTCATTCGGCAATACCTCCCCTTTCTGGAAGGGTTGTTCTTCTCAGATTACATGAAATGAAAAGAAGAGAAAAGAACGAACTGAAGAGAATTGTATATTCATAAAAAATTTTATTGCCATAAAATATCTGGCTTGGAATCTACCTCTGAACTATAGAGGTTTGTCATAGAAGAACAAAACATATATGTATTTATATCAACATCAAGTATTATAGCATCACATTTCACGTGCCTAAATATTTTCGCTATCCCGTCCATCATTCTATGGACCCACACTCTTCCTCGAGCTTATACATAATCACCTTTGAAACTCCCTCGACATCAAAAATCGAATCTGGGATCTCATTCTATACATCATCGTTACTAGGATTCTATGCTTGCACCGCAACCTTCCTCGTATAATAATACGACTCTCTATTGATAAGAAAGAATAAATATTTACTAGGTAGATACTCTACTTAATTAGTCTATCAATGATAACTTATACACTACCACGACCCGATTAGTGGTACTCAATCTCAACACCCATTCCAATACAACTCTCACGGTTGTAATCAGCTCACTACTCGCAGAATCATTGCTGCCTTACTATGGTCCACCACTGACCTACTGTCGTCATTCATTTTCCATGAAATCTTAATAACTAACCATACGGAGTCCATACATGTCGTATCAAATCCTTCTAAGGAGGTAACATAATCACCATTTCTGATTCATGAGGAACACTCCTGATCCTGACATACATACATGACATGAAGCAGATAAAAGTGCAGAAGAGTTTCAATCAAAGCAACGATAGCAGGTTAATACCATTCTTAATCATATGCCTTCAATAGAAGACTTAACTCAAAGGTTTGTTTGGTCCTTTTTTGGAATATGGTCCTGGCTTATTCTCAAGATAGGACCTTCTAAGATAGATAGCCCGTTCATGGCGATTACACGAATTAAACCTTTACCAACTACTATTACGGTTGGGTATTGCACAGTCATCAGAAGGAATGTCAATCTTCCAAACCATAATTCAACCTTCACATTTTTAACCATCATCACTGTTTTCTTTTGGCACACGCGCCTATAATTATCCACTTACCTTTAGAGTGTCGGCCACCTCTTTGGCCTTTCCTGATAGTAAAATTTCCTTACAGTCAATGTCACTTTAACCATCTCCAAATAAATTTTCTACCTTATTTCAATCACAGCTTATGTGAAAATGCTTTCCTTAAAATCTGATGAGTAAAAAAAAAATCACCATTTTTCCATAAGTTATTGCCTCAGTCTTTAGAGGTTAATCACTGTCATGACTGACTCTCAATCATAATTAGAACATCTTTTATCTTAAGTCCTAATTGCCCTGAACAATTTCGACCATTACTGGTTCGATCCATACTTTCTTGTGGTTTAACACGTGCCCCACTTGGCAACATTATAATTACGTCATATTTCCTTTATCAACATTTCTATTCTTGAGAATTTTGAATATTACCTTTCTCCTTGTAAACCTCTAAGGTTATCCTTCAATCGTTCTTCCTGTATTCCCTCGATACAGGGCATATCAAAATACCATTTACTAATACCAGAATCATAGTCTATATACTTCTGAAAAATTTCTCCATTGATCCTTAAAGGTTGTTACTACCTTAACCCTTTCCAATTCATACTGTCAAAACTCATACTATCCCTATTAAGGGTGAAATGCCAACCTTTATGCATTCCCCTAGGATTCATTTTAAGTTACCGATGTTCTATCCTTAATTCCACCTTTAAAAGGTACCTGCATCCTTCCATGGATAAATAAAGTCATATATCCCTGATATGGGTATCTTATTCAATCATTCCCACCTCGATAGTAAATGCCTAATTTCACAATAACATCTGTATACAAAATGAGGTTAATCAAAATGGCCTCCAAAAGATAACAACGGTTATCCGCTTTTCTTGCCTAATCTGGTAACGATAACATGGATGTTCTGGAAGATATTGGTCGTGTTCAACGTGAACTTCTTCTTAATAATTCCTTATTTACTTTTGTTGTTTATCTCAACAGTCACCTCAATGTTGGGATATCTTTCATATCTGGCGTCTCCCTTTCTGGGTATCAAGCCACCGGTCTTACACTTCACATTCTTGAAGGTCACTTCCTTCATTCCATTTTCCTAATTTCTTACTTCCTTGTCTCCTCAGTCTATCCGCGTCTCATATTTAACCTTCGAACTATCTCAAGTTTTCCTCAAATCCTCCCAACTTACAGGGGATAAAATATATGTATCTCTTATGCCTTCACCCAGCAATTTTAACTCATGGTGAATCACCCTCATCCTGATGATTACATACTTTTTCTATTTCTATTGCTACGAGTCTTTAGGGTTTCCTCATACCCAATTCCTTTATCATTCCTCAAACTCTATTGCCGTTATATTCCTTTCTCTTATCATTATTTCATGAACCAACACAACATAAGCATTGATTCCAAACATTCCGTCATTCTGGATTCGTGTCTTCAGAACGAATCTTGACAACTTTTACAACTTAAATTCACAATGCATCATACTCGTCTGCCTTTGTTCTGGCTCTAAAGCTTTTACTCTATCTCTATAACCTTGGGAAGTACTTTCCTGAAAACAATTGACTGAACTTAAATCAGTTTATTATAATCTCTTGCTCCGTGCCTTCCTTGGTCTTTCACCAGCGGGTGGTCTCTCTCTTAGGAGGGTAAGTGATAAAAATAGTCTTTTGTGATTCGTCAATCATTTAGAATCTCAAATAATTCCTATATTTCCTTTAGCCAGGCTCTTGCCTCGACTGGGTCAACCTGTTCCTTGGAACTCTGAGAGCTTAGCGACTTAAAGGTCCTGAAAGAATTTCTCACCGCATTATTTCCTCAGGGTGGTGGTTGGGGATAATAGTCTAAGTTCTCTTTAGACAGGTCCATGAATTGCCGTATAGGGGTACCATCTCGGGTCTCCTGTCCTTACTCGACTTTTGTTTCCTCAGTCTAAATATTTCTTCCTACTCCCCATAATTGGGGTCATCTTACATAATTTAAATCCTCATTTTCCACTTCATCATGTTATGGGTTCCTTTTGTCTTGGTGGCAACCTCCCTGACTATCACGTTCAGGGTTTGCTCTAACTCTTATTCCTCAAACTAGCTTTCATCTAAGATTTCATCTTTAAGCTCTTAAACCTTTGGAACCCAAATTCTATAGGAATACCTCATTATTCCCTTATCATCTCTCTCGGTATTAATCTCATACCTATTTGTTGGCTCTCTGCCTTCATTCATCACTTTTACTGGCACAATATGTTCTTTTCCAATAATTCGGGCTATATTGCAATCTCGAACAGCTTTTCGGTACCGGCTCCGGTTACCTTCACTTCTATTTCCATTTTCTCAAAATCTCTTATAAACTCTCCAAAAGACATTATCATCTTGAGTCTCTCCTTTTTACTAAGGGCATCAGCCACCATATTGGCTTTCCTCGAATGATAAAGAATCTCCCAATCATTATTCTTGATTAGCTCTAACTGCCTCCTCTGGCATATGTTGAGCTCTTTCTACGCGAAAATGTACTAGAGCACTTATGGCTTAGGTAATTCTCGCACTTCTCTCCATACAAGTAGTGCCTCCAATCTTTAGGGTAAAACTATTGCCACGAGCCTAAGCTCATGGGTGGGGATATCGAATTTCATATTACCTTAATTGTCTTGACATGTACGCGATTACCTTACCGTGCTGCATAAGCACGCACCCTAAGCCCTTGTGCGAAGCGTCACTGTACTTCACAAAATCTCTTTTTCCATCCGGCAACGCCAGCATAAGGGCCATCACCAACCTCTGCTTCAGTTCTTGAAAGCTGTTCTCGCATTTCTCTGTCCATTCGAACTTCTCAGTCTTACGAGTAAGCCGCGTTAAAGGGGCTACTATCTTTACAACTTGAACGAACCTCCGGTAGTGACCGGCCAATCCTACCTCTGGTAGTCGACCAAACCATGGTCATCAATTCATTAGTGGTCCTTTATCCAATCCTGTCAGGATCCTCCATGGGATCCTCTTCAACAACTATCCCTTATAGGACAACATCCTCAACCGCTAAATCCTTAATATCAACATCATCCGGTCCTGCATTAGGACACTCTATCGGATCCACAATCCGATCTCCAATTAGTAATAAAATATCATCGCGATGTTGCTCCTCAACCTCAGGGTTCGGAGTCCCGCTACCATATACGATAATGAACTACGCTTCTATCGCTACATTTATAAGGGTTCCCATAAGGGTTTTAACTGTCAGTACTACGTTAGGTAGTCCGACTATGAACTTGGCAAGAGTTCTTATTATCTTAGTGAACTTATTATCTTAACGTCCCATCATCTCTGAGGTTTATAATGCTTGGCTCTGATACCATTTCTGTAACACCCCCAGATCCGGGGTCGGGGATCCGGGTTGTCACGGTCTTTCTTTCCACAATATCACTTCACTTAATTAATAATAAATAACCTCATACTGTGACCCCACACTAACACACACCACAACCCGTTATAGTCTCAGAGATGAAATTGAAATAAGTACAAGTCTTTGAATCCACAATTTAAAATTATTACAACCCAAAACGATTACTTGATAATTTATAATTAATTGCCATTATCTGCCACAAGTTATAATTATACATAATTTGATTCTCAAAAATAGAATGCCTGATCTACCAATAGATCTACCTCTGCAGCTATAGCAGCCACAACATCATCGGGAAGACGCGGGACGCTTCCCACGCGCTTGCGCTGGGTCTGCTGGAGTCTGGCCATCTTTCCTAACTGTTGTTGTGTGATGAAGAAATAAAGCAAGAGTGAGCCTTACAGCTCGCAAGATAATATATAGTGATAACAATAATATAAGTATCTAAATGGATACTTACTAGAATCTTTTATCGTGTGTAAGATAATTACTAGTATATACTTACTAGTATATGAGCCTTCTCATAGTACTCATGAAAGTCTTGGTCAAAAGAAATGAACCAAGTTTGATATCTTAATGCGATGAAGTCGCAAAATATTCAGTATATATACATATATACTTTTCAAAATATTGGAAGTCCTCTTCCATGCATAATATACACAAAATCCCAGTGTATAACTGTATAAAAATATCGTTGCAAGGTGATCTCATATATCTAACCTTGTCTCAACGTTTTTCTGAAAATCTTTGTCATTCATAAGACAATTATTAATTAGATATAAGTTTAAAAGATGAGGTTACCAAATACCCCAATATACTTATATCTTTCCCAATACTACTTGAACTACCACCATTCAAGTTATAATCAGTTTCAAAAGTTCATCCCACTGATGAGACCACAAGATAAGACTTGAATAGATTCAATCTTTGAAAGATTATTGAATGAAAAAGTTATGAGATGCTTTATTTAGTCCCGGTATATATATATCCTCATATATATACCCCTTTAAACATTTCCTGGAACCTCTGTTATGTAAAGTATGAACAGAGTTTGAAACATCCAATGAATTTTGGAAAGGAAAAGAATTTTGGCATAAACCTGATATCTCGCTGATCAGGCAAAGATACCAATAAGTAACCTTTTCTACTGTAGATGGATGAATTCCTCACCGGTCATCACCCTGGCCGCATTAGGACCTCGCGCTCGACCGTACCCCGGCCCCTTACGCGTTGATGGACTGCCACCCAGCCACTTACACAATAATAGACCGTACCCCGGCCTGTCGCTTATGCCGACTCAATGAAATGGACTTACTTCCCGAACATTGGGCAAGTAATCAACTTGTTTTCTCAAAACAGCAACCTCGTTGCGAATATAAAATACACCACAGAGCCGGATTCCCCAGGTTTTGAGCGAGTATTTAAATCCCCTTAAAAAGGAAGATCTTAAATATAAAAATGAGTTTTGGGATCCGCTCTGACTTTAAAAATCATTTTGAAGACTCGAAAACACTTTAAAGAGTGTTTGGAGTAAGGCTGATTTAATGAAGTAAATCAGTCCCCAGAATATTAGAAAATATCTGAATATTATTAATTAAATAATATTCCCATAAAGAATAATCTTTATAAAAATAATTGAAGTAGAAGTATTAAAATTTATACTTGAAACGAGTATTAAATAACCAAAGATATACTTATATGAAAGTATTATCTTTATTTGAATAATCGAAAATAAGTTTGATTATTGACATCTTATTCTTTAATAAAATAAAGAATATATCTCAGCAAATAATCGGAGTCATAGATCCTCAAATGAATATTCAAATAATATTCAATAAATAAAATAAGCTGAGTCATAATACCTCGAATGAATATTATAAATAATATTCATTAAATAAAATAAAGGAGTCATACATCCTCAAATGAATATTCAAATAATATTCAATAAATAATATAAAAGAGTCATAAGCCCTCGAATGAATATTCAAATAATATTCAATAAATAATATAAAAGGAGTCATAAGTCCTCGAATAATATTCGAAATAATATTCAATAATAAGATAAAGTTTAAAGTTATCGAATAAACCTTATTCGATTAATAGTTTGGAAAACTATAACCATATATATATATAAATATATATATATATATATCCATATCCATATATACAAGATTACTCGGGATCCTCGACTCCCGGTTTTAGAAAATATTTTCACCTTTGGGTCCCTATACTAAGGGTATATGCAAGATACCGCTATCCTCTAGCATAGGTATTATCAACTGAACCAACAGATATATATTTCAAGAATATGAAACAGGCATGCATATATACCATATCACATGCTACAATATATCGCAAGAATTTGCTAAATAACCAACATGCATCTATCGCAAGATAATGCATATACAAGTGTATTCATCACAACAACAGTATAACGGATAGAATACTTGCCTGAGCGACTTGGGTTACGAATGGCTCGGGACGAGTCTGGTAACCTATAAACAACAAGTAAGTTGGAATTAAACCAAAGTCACTTGTAAATCTATACTTTAACTAACTTAGACTCTAACGCTTGTTTTGCGCTCACTGATTCGCTTAAGTCACTCGGGTACCCTCGGCTCCACCATTTTTAATAATTTAACCTTTACGAGTTTTAAAGCGATTCCTTCGCGAATGACTTACCAACTGCCTAACACACTTACCATAAATGTTTCATACATTAATTCACCCTTTTTGGTCTTTAACCTACATTCCAAAGTAAGGCGAGGGAAAAATTTCGTCCGCGAAACGCCGTTACTTGAAACGGTCGTTTCTCCTAAACCGTAAATCGGAATCGGACGAACTACATATCAAAACGAAGCTCGTAACATGAGCTATCTAAACATGGCAGTGGTCACAATCTAGCAGGGGGTTCTCGGGTCCTAATGCTATGCACAAAAACAGTCCAAAGAAAATCGGACGTTACGACGGCTATGTTTACGTGATTTCCAAATTTTAACCCATTCACAAACAACCCAAATCAACCTCAAATCCAACATACAACCATCCTCCATCCTTATCACATCATAACAACCCCAACCAATTCAATTTAACCATTCATACTTATGCTTAAACTTTACTTTAATCATTCTTAAGTTCTTTTAAATCAAAACCACAATAATTACCATTCCATTTCACTACCATACCAAATCTCAAACTCTAAATTATAACAACAAGCTACAATAACATCCTACTCATCAAAATCACCTTATAATATATATGAACCTAGGGTTTGGAAATGGTATACCTTCCTTGAAGTGGTGGGTGGAGCTAGGAAGCCTTAAGAAGCTTGGAGAAGTTTTAAGAAAGCTTGGATCTTCAAGAAAACAAGACAAACTTCAAGTTAAAAATCTTGAAAACACTATTCATTGTCTTCTTCATTGATTAAATGAAGAAGTTAGAGAAAGAATTAATGGCTTAAACTCATGATATAGCCATAACTAAGCATGAAGATGATTAGGGAATTTTCTTACCAATTTAGGAAGCTTTGATCTTTGATTTTGAAAAATCTATGCTTTGAAAATGCTAAAAAGCCGTGAGCAAGATGAACTCATGCCTTGGTTGTTTTGATTTTTTGATGGAAATGATTTTTACTTGGCTTGGTTGACTTGATTTGTATTTGATTTAGCAAATTACTACCTTGCCCTTGAATTTGTGTGGTTCTTATTCAACCACACCTCCTTCCTTCCCATGTCATGCTTACCTCATCCTCATGATGTCATCCTTCCTTCCTTGTCTTCTTTCTATTGGTTGGATGACATCATTCCCATTAATCCCTTTGATTAACTTCCTAATCGTTGCCTAATGACCGCTGATCTGTTATACGGTTCGCTTAACTTTCGCTTTCATTTATCGTTTGAAGGATCATACCCGGGATCTTATTACTTAGGTCCCCTTAACCTTTCTCAATACATTGTATTCCTTTTATGATCCTCTCTTATAATCCTTTAATTTAAATCCTTTTTATCCTGTTACCTTATACTCAATTCTCTCCGTATATTGTGGATTTCCGGGAAAAATCAAAGTGTTCGGAATTGGATTCTGACGATCTTTACATACACTTATATACCACCTAGAGTACTAATAATATCCCATAAGATCAATAACAGAACCCCTACATAGCGTGGCATGAACAGTTTTCTCATTCAGCAAAAACACTATTCATAAGGGTTTCAAAAATTTCCAAAAATTGGGGTTATTACAGATAGAGACATTCATTTGATGGTGATGTTCTAGTTCTAATACCTGCTTCAGGATCTCCAATAATCAAGTTAGGTGTATGTACTTTAGTCCACTTCCTTTCATATGGAAGGTTATCTCTAGAACTGGATGCTCCCCCATGATCCATGCTGTCTCCATCAACATTTTCTGATGCTCCCCCTGAAATTATGCTCTCTGAGTTGGATCCTTCAGAATTTGAGTTTCCAGAATTATCAGAACTTGGCCCATCAGAACTTGATGAATCAGAATTTGAGTTTCCAGAATTATCAGAACTTGGCCCATCAGAACTTGATGAATCAGAATTTGAGTTTCCAGAATTATCAGAACTTGGCCCATTAGAACTTGATGAATCAGAACTTGAAGAGCCTGTTCTAGGTACTGATGCTTCTTGAGATGTGGTTGGATCTTCAATATGCTCCCCCTGCACAGGTGCATTTTCTTTTGGCGTAGTCACCGCAGTTTCAATAACATCAGAGTTTAACCCATCAGAGTTTGCAGTATCAGGATTTAGACTATCAGAATTTATAGAATCGGAATTTAAAGCTTCATTCTCAAATCTCAGCTGATCATGATCATCGAAATCTTCAAGTCCAGTAATCTTCTTATCATCAAAAGAGACATTGATAGATTCCATGACAACCCTTGTTCTTAAATTGTAGACTCTGAAGGCTTTTGTGCAAAGTGGATATCCAACAAAAATTCCTTCATCAGCTTTTAGATCAAATTTGGATAGTTGTTCAGGATGAGTCTTAAGAACAAAACACTTGCATCCAAATACATGAAAGTACTTTAGATTTGGCTTCTTTTTCTTCACCATCTCATATGGTGTCTTTCCATGCTTGTTGATTAGTGTTGCATTCTGAGTAAAATAAGCAGTCTGCACAGCTTCAGCCTAAAAGTAGGTTGGTAACTTTGCTTCATCAATCATAATTCGTGCAGGTTTAATAATGAAAGTGTTTGTCCTAAATCCAATCATGTATGATAAGTTAGGAAGAACTTTCTTGTATTTCTATTTGATTTTATTGATATTAATAAAAGACTTGTTTTGGTTTTATTATGGGCTTTATCTATTTAAAGTGTTTTAAATAAGATGCTCCATAGTTTAGAGTAAAGCTTCTAGAATTATAATGAGATTATAATAGTGAGATCTAGAAGATGATAACTCTAGACTTAAACAGTTCCTGATCATAGGATAACTAATCGGATGTTAGTGGATCCGTAAAGATTGGTACATACTATGCTTGCTCCCTTCAGGAGGATGTCTGTTCTCATAGGCATTTGTGTGGTGATACTATAGCTAGTATGTGGGTGCTTATTAGGGAATAAGTTCACTGAACATGACTCGATAAGTTGAACAACTAATGAAGATTACTCACGTGTCAATAGTTATTCACTGAGTGATAGTTGTACAAGTAACCTTAGACTTGAGATCGTTAAAGTTATCTTGTATATAATGAATTGTGCTTTGGCTTAGTCCTTAGTCTCAAGGACATCCATTAGGTATATTCAGGGCATAGGGATTTGTGTATAGAGATAGTTAACTTCAATAGTGGATCTACCCCTTCCAGTATAGGAAGAGAATATCCTATGTTATTCTTAGTATGCGAGTTCTGGAATCTCTGGACAGAGTGTATGAAATTAGAAAGGAGTTTCTAATTTGCATTAATATGAACTTTGCATTATGAATAAGAAATCATATGATTAAATTTGATAGGCCTGACACGAGATCCATGCCTTGTATTTAATCTGGATATTGTAAGGGTAGAAGAAATTCATTGTACTGTAACTAGTCACTGACAGGTTCTTGGTATTCTAAGCAGTGAATTCATATTATCCGGATAGTCGCGATATATTGAGAAACATCACTCACGATGTAGAATAAATATAATTAATCAGTTAATTATATTTAGTGAATTTTAGTATTCATGTAAATAATTAATAAAAGTTTATTATTATGTATTTCTACTACCGGCATAATATTGAACCTACAGGGTCACACCATAAAAGAATATTTTCTTTGATGAAATAATGAGAGAGAGAATTATTTTCTAAATAGTTTAGAAAAAGAAATAATGATTAAAATAGTTTTAATTATTATTAAAGCATTTTATTAAGATAAAATGTGGGGCTAATATATATATATATTGATATATTATGAAAACCCTAGGAGAGCCCTATAAATAGAATGAGATGGCTCATTCTAAACACACACTTGGTTTTGTGAAAACCCTAAGAAGAGCTAGCCTCCATCTTCTTCTTCTTTCTCTCTCTCTCCCAAAACTCCATTTTTATAAAAGCTTGGTTTTATAAAAAGCTTCATCGAAGAGGATCATTCTTGGTGGATACCGGTAGAGTGCTTCACACACTGAGGAGCAACTGCTAGCAACCATATTATAAAGCTTCGATTTTCAAGGTATGGTTACGATTCCTCCGTTTTTCTGATTTATACGTTTTTCTATATGTGCGATACATGGTTTTTACGGAATAATTATTATATCACGCTTCCGCTCATCCGTAAATTCCTTCAATGGCATCAGAGCTAGGTTTTGCATGTAGAGTTTTATATAAAAAAATCAGATTTTTTTATGCATGTATGGATTTGTTATGAATTTTGCAAGTTTATTTAGATTTAATTATGAATTAATTCGAAATATTTTTGCATTAGATTTTGGCCACTGATCTAGGTTTTACAAGTGTTGTAGATCATCTAGGTATTGTTATTCATAATTTTGTGATATGTAGATTATTTGTTATGATTTTTTTTAAATTGTTTTAATTAAAATTCATAAAATAATTATGCATGTAAATAAATATGAATTTAATATTTGCTTCCATCCATTGGCTGACCTTGTAATTGTAATGCTTCTAATAATATTTATTATTAATACTACAATAAATGAATTCGTCAGTTTTTGTTCTGGGACATAAATGCAATAACAGTTACAAAAGGGGCCAATAATGATAATAATAATAGTTATTATTAATACTACAATAAATGAATTCAGCAGTTTTTGTTTTGGGTAATAAAGGCAATAACAATTTCAAATATTTTTTATATAAAAGTTTTGAACTGTTTATATTCCCGAAAGTATTTTAAAGCATGTTTTAATTGCTTTTAAATGCTATAATAAATCCATACATCATTATATCAATGTGTGACATGATATTACTTGCATGCTTACTTGTTTATTTATTTTTATATATGAGATATATGCCTATGTTTACCATGCGATGATAGATTTAGGTGAACTTAAATTAAAATAAGGCGTGCTCTAGAAAATCTAGAATAGGAATTGTTTTTTGCCTTAACAATAATATTATGAATACAATCATGAGATTTTTGTGTTTATGAAACACGTAATTAAATATGAATTTTCAATATTGAGAGAAAGGATGATTCTGTCAAAAGCAGATTTCGATCTGTAAGAAAGGGGTATTAAGTGACGCCTCTGGACAATGCTCCCCCCGATTTGGGAATCATCTGATTATCGATTATTGATTTGAAATATTTAATTTAAAAAGAAGAATCTCTTTATAATATGATTATGATTGTAACATAATATAATCCCTCTAAAATTAAATAATATCAAGTAGTAATTGGCCAATGACACAACGAGCTTATGTCGGTCATAGCCTTCCAACATGGTAGAAAGTAGTTCTTATTTTTAAATCATTGTCGTTTCGTGCTACAGCCGAGGGATTTGATTTCGAAATAAGAAATACTTGTCTATTACATAGAGATGTGTACATTGAATTAGAATCTAAAGGTCGTTATGTGCTGCAGCCGTGGGCCATTGGAGACAGATTCAATTGTACGAAATGTTGGGTTAGACTTGACTTAGAATATTGAGTCTGTTGTGCTATAGCCGTGACTCAATTATTCAAGAGGCTAAATTTTTATTAGGGAATAACATAAGATGTAATTGATAAGAGTTGTCTGCCTATTGAACATCACATGACGTTTCGTGCTACAACTGAGGTTGTGTGATGGAAGGTAGGATCCCTATTCCCACTAGCATTATGAATGCTTAATTTTTCACTTAAGGGGGTTGTATAAATTAGATAAACTAGTGGGAGCCACTTATGAATAAAGACCCGATTCATATAGTGTTTTGAAATGAAATTGAATATTTGCTAAGTGTTGTTATGTGTTCATCATTTACAGATTTACTATATACGTTATGACTTCTGCACTATCACTACGGAGCATACTAGATGCTCACAAGTTGACTAGTCCTAATTTTGCTGACTGGCTTCGAAACTTGAGAATTGTTCTCAGGGTTGAGAAGCTGGAATATGTGTTTGACTCACCTAAGCCTACCGAACCTGCTAACAATGCACATAATGATGAACATGTTGTGTATCATAAGTGGATAGATGATGCAAATGTTGCTCAATATATCATGCTAGCTTCCATGAACATTGAGCTAACGAAGCAGCATGAGCATATGGATGCTCACACTATCCTTATGCATCTACAAGAGTTGTATGATGTGGCAGAGAGGACAGCTCGATATGAGATATCGAAGGAGCTGTTCGGTTATAGGATGTCTGAGGGATCATCTGTGAATGACCATTTACTTAAGATGATCAATTTGATTGAACATCTTGTACAACTTGGTTTTGCCATGGATAGGGAGCTGAGCCAAGACTTGGTCTTGCAATCACTTCCGGGTTCGTTTTCGCAGTTTGTTGTGAACTTTCACATGAATAAGCTGGATGTCAGCCTGGCTAAACTCCACAACATGTTGAAGATTGCGGAATCGAATTTTCCCTCTAAGAAGAGCTCTGTTCTTCTAATTGGTGAAGGTTCCAATCCTAAGAAAAGGAAGAAGAACCATTCCAAGAAGAAGAATGTAGGTGAGAAAAATCCGGTTCCACCAAATGCTGAAGACCCAAGAGCAAAGCTGTTTGCTTCCATTGTAACAAGTGGGGCACTGGAAAAGGAACTGCAAGGTTTACCTTGCAGAATTGAAGAAGAAGAAGGGTAGTGAGACTACCGCTTCTGTTTCAGGTATGTTCATGATTGAAGTGAATATGTCATTAAATCAAATTTCTACTTGGGTATTAGATACCGCCTGTGGTTCTCACATTTGTAATTCGTTGCAGGGACTAAGGAGAAGTAGGACTCTTGAGGAAGAGGAGGTGATTCTACGAATGGGAAATGGAGCAAGAGTTGCTGCTGAAGCTGTAGGATCATTTCATTTACATATGCCTACGGGCAAGACTATTGTTTTAAATAATTGTTATTTTGTTCCCTCGATTGTGAGGAATATTATTTCTATTCCCATGTTAGACTTGGCTGGATTTTCGTTTATTATTCAGAATAATAAATGCTCAATTCTTAGAGATAATGTTCCTTATGGAAGTGGTATTTTAAATAATGGTCTGTATGTATGTGACGTAGAGCATAATTTACTACAAATTGAACATACTAATAAAAGAAAAAGGGATGATGAAAATCTCACCTTTTTGTGGTACTGCAGACTTGGTCATATTAGTGAAAATAGACTGCGGACATTGCATAAGGAAAGGTTACTTGACCCCTTTGATTTTGAATCATATCCTACATGCGAATCTTGTCTATTGGGAAAAATGACCAAATCTCCATTTAGTGGACATGGAGAGAGGGTTGCATATTTGCTAGGATTGGTACACACAGATGTATGTAGACCAATGTCTACGCAAGCCATGGGTGGATTTTCATACTTCATTACTTTCATAGATGATCGATCTAGATTCGGATATGTGTATTTGATGAAACACAAGTCTGAAGCCTTTGAAAAGTTCAAAGAATATAAGCATGAATTGGAGAAACAAACCAAACATAGTATTATAACTCTTCGATCAGATCGAGGTGGTGAATATTTGAATGGAGAGTTTCTAGATTATCTCAAAGAAAATGGTATAGTCTCCCAGTGGACTCCTCCATATACTCCACAGTTGAATGGGGTATCTGAAAGGAGAAATCGAACTTTGTTAGACATGGTTCGGTCCATGATGAGCCATGCGGATCTTCCAGTATTCCTGTGGGGTTATGCATTGGAAACCTCAGCATATTTACTGAATAAGGTGCCTTCCAAATCTGTTCCTCAAACTCCATATGAGATATGAAAAGAAAGGAAACCAAGTCTTAAACACGTTAAAATTTGGGGATGTCCAGCTTATGTCAAGAAAGTTGACCCTGATAAGCTGGAATCTCGATCCGTAAAATGTAGTTTTGTGGGATATCCTAAAGAGACTTTAAGGTATTACTTTTACACCGATCATAGGGTGTTTCTCTCCAGACATTCTACCTTCTTGGAAAAGCAATTTATCCTTGAAGGAAATAGTGGGAGCAAAATTGAACTTGATGAAGTTCAAGAAGCACAAACCACTATGGTTCAAGTGGAAACACCTCTTCAGACTGAACAACCTTCTGTGGAACAGCCATTTGTAGGTCAGGGAGAGTGTCTCACCAACCTGAGAGGTATTATGGCCTTGTCATTGAGAATGACAATGAGTTATCAATCATTGATGATGACGACCCTATGACCTATAATGAGGCTATGCGTAGTGTTGACTCAGAGAAATGGCAAAGTGCCATGAAATCCGAAATGGAATCTATGTATACCAACCAAGTATGGACTTTGGTTGAAGCACCTGAGGGTGTGAGGCCTATTGAGTGCAAATGGGTATACAAGAGAAAGATTGGAGCAGATGGCCAGGTGGAGACCTATAAGGCCAGGCTCGTGGCAAAAGGATTCAGACAAAGGCAAGGGATTGACTTTGATGAAACTTTTTCACTTGTAGCCCTGTTAAAATCAATTCGGATTTTTCTTGCGATTGCTGCTTACTACGACTATGAGATCTGGCAAATGGACGTGAAAACGGCCTTCCTCAATGGGAAACTTGAAGAGGAAGTGTATATGACACAGCCAGAGGGTTTTCTTTCCAAGGGAAATGAATACCTAGTGTGTAAGCTGCTACGAACCATATATGGTTTAAAGCAAGCTTCTCGTAGATGGAACATCCGTTTTGATGAGACAATCAAAGAGTTTGGTTTTATCAAAAACATAGATGAATCATGTGTCTACAAGAAGATTAGTGGGAGCGCGGTAATATTTCTTGTATTGTATGTGGATGACATACTTCTTATAGGAAATGATATACCGATGCTGCAATCAGTCAAAGTGTGTCTATCGAAGAACTTCACTATGAAGGACTTGGGAGAAGCATCCTACATTCTCGGTATTAAGATCTATAGAGATAGATCTAGAAGAATGATAGGTCTTACCCAGGGTACATACATCCAGAAAGTGCTTAAAAGGTTTAGCATGGAAAACTCCAAAGGAGGTCTCATACCGATGAGCCATGGAGTATCCCTTTCCGAAAAGATGTCTCATAAGTCACCTGAGGAAAGAGAGCGTATGAGTAAGATTCCTTATGCTTCAGCAATAGGATCTATTATGTACGCGATGGTATGTACTAGGCCTGATATTTCTTATTCAATTAAAGTGATGAGCAGATATCAGTCTGATCCAGGTGAAGACCAGTGGAAAGCAGTGAAGAACATCCTTAGGTACTTGCGAAGGACTAAGGACATTTTTCTTGTTTTTGGTGGTGGATCTGAGTTGAAAATAGAGGGTTATACTGACTCTAGTTTTCAATCATAAAGTGATGATAACAAATCCATGTCAGGGTACATGTTTACTCTGAATGGTGGTGCGATTAGTTGGAAGAGTTCCAAACAGTCTACAACGACTGACTCCACAGCGGAAGCAGAATATATAGCTGCAAGTGAGGCTGTAAAAGAAGCCGTTTGGATGAGGAAATATGTTTCTGAGTTGGGAGTTGTTCCTAGCATTGAGGAGCCTATTGTGTTGTATTGTGATAACAACGCAGCAATAGCACAAGCCAAGGAACCTAGGTCTCATAAAAATTTTAAACATGTTTTGCGACGCTTTCATTTGATTAGGGAAATCATTCAAAGAGGAGATGTCAAGATTGAGAGAGTTGACACACATAACAACGTAGCAGACCTACTCATAAAGTCATTGTCTCAGATTCACTTTGATCATCATAAAGAGAAGATGGGTATTAGATACCAGGGTGATTGGCTTTAGTTCAAGTGGGAGATTGAAAGTGTTTGTCCTAAATCCAATCATGTATGATAAGTTAGGAAGAACTTTCTTGTATTCCTATTTGATTTCATTGAAATTAATAAAAGACTTGTTTTTGTTTTATTATGGGCTTTATCTATTTAAAGTGTTTTAAATAAGATGCTCCATAGTTTAAAGTAAAGCTTCTAGAATTATAATGAGATTATAATAGTGAGATCTAGAAGATGATAACTCTAGACTTAAACAGTTCGTGATCATAGGATAACTAATCGGATGCTAGTGGATCCGCAAAGATTGGTACATAATATGCTTGCTCCCTTTAGGAGGATGTCTGCTATCATAGGCATTTGTGTGGTGACATTATAGCTAGTATGTAGGTGCTTATTAGGGAATAAGTTCACTGAACATGACTCGATAAGTTGAACAACTAATGGAGATTACTCACGTGTCAATAGTTATTCACTGAGTGATAGTTGTACAAGTGTCCTTAGACTTGAGATCGCTAAAGTTATCTTGTATATAATGAATTATGCTTTGGTTTAGTCCTTAGTCTCAAGGACATCCATTAGGTCTATTCTGGGCATAGGGATTTGTGTATAGAGATAGTTAACTTCAATAGAGGATCTACCGCTTCCATTATAGGAAGAGAATATCCTATGTTATTCTTAGTATGCGAGTTCTGGAATCTCTGGACAGAGTGTATGAAATTAGAAAGGAGTTTCTAATTTGCATTAATATGAACTTTGCATTATGAATAAAAAATCATATCATTAAATTTGATAGGCCTGACACGAGATCCATGTCTTGTATTTAATCGGGATATTTTAAGGGTAGAAGGAATTCATTGTACGGTAACTAGTCACTGACAGGTTCTTGGTATTCTAAGCAGTGAATTCATATTATCCGGATAGTCGCGATATGTTGAGAAGCATCACTCACGATGTAGAACAAATATAATTAATCAGTTAATTATATTTAGTGAATTTTAGTATTCATGTAAATAATTAATAAAATTTTATTATTATTTATTTCTACTACCGGCATAATATTGAACCTACAGGGTCACACCATAAAAGAATATTTTCTTTCATGAAATAGTGAGAGAGAGAATTATTTTCTAAATAGTTTAGAAAAAGAAATAATGATTAAAATAGTTTTAATTATTATTAAAGCATTTTATTAAGATAAAATGTGGGGCTAATATATATATATATATTGATATATTATGAAAACCCTAGGAGAGCCCTATAAATAGAATGAGATGGCTCATTCTAAATACACACTTGGTTTTGTGAAAACCCTAAGAAGAGCTAGCCTCCATCTTCTTCTTTTTTCTCTCTTTCTCTCCCAAAACTCTATTTTTATAAAAGCTTGGTTTTATAAAAAGCTTCATCGAAGAGGATCATTCTTGGTGGATACGGGTAGAGTGCTTCACACACTGAGGAGCAAATGCTAGCAACCATATTATAAAGCTTCGATTTTCAAGGTATGATTACGATTCCTCCGTTTTTCAGATTTATACATTTTTCTATATGTGCGATACATGGTTTTTACGGAATAATTGTTATATCACGCTTCCGCTCATCCGTAAATTCCTTCAAATAAGTGTTCTATTCTTTCTTTCAACAACTCCATTTTGTTGTGGAGTTCCAGGAGCAGAAAATTCCTGCTTTATTCTATGGTCTTTGCAGAACTCTTCCATGATCAAATTCTTGAACTCAGTGCCATTATCACTTCTAATGATTTTCACAGAGTCTTTGACCAACTTATCCAGTTTTTTGACATGATCAATCAAGATAGATGCAGTTTCACTTTTTGTGTGCAAGAAATACACCCATGTGTATCTGGTAAACTCATCTACTATGACCATAGCATATTTCTTCTTTGCAATAGACATGACATTCACTGGACCAAATAGATCAACATGTAGTAGGTGATAAGGCTCAAGAATTGAAGATTCAGTCTTGCTCTTGAATGAAGATTTTCTTTGTTTTGCCTTTTAACATGAATCACAAAGGCCATCAGGAGCAAATATAGATTTTGGCAGTCCTCTCACAAGATCTTTCTTGACTAGTTCATTTATATTGTTGAAATTTAAATGAGAGAGTTTCTTGTGCCAATCCCAGCTTTCTTCAATTGATGCTCTATTTAACAGACAGATTGCAGAACAATCAGAAATTGTTGAAAGCTTGGCTTCATAAATGTTACCATGCATGTATCCCTTTAGAACAACTTTGCCTGTAGATTTGCTTACAACTTCACAGTGTTCTTCAAAGAAATCCACATGATAACCTCTGACACAGATTTGACTAACACTCAGTAGATTGTGTTTAAGTCCTGAGACTAGAGCTACTTTTTCAATGATGACATTCCCAAGATTGATATTGCCATATCCCAGAGTTTTTCCCATGTTGCCATCTCCATAAGAAACTCCTAGGCCAACTTTCTCCACAAAGTCTGATAGCATGGCTTTATTTCCAGTCATATGTCCTGAACATCCATTGTCCAGAACTAGGATATTTTTCCTGTTGCCCTGCAATCACACATACCACTAATGATTAGTTTTAAGGACCCAGACTTGCTTGGATCCTTTGGCTTTATTAAGTTTGTTAACATTTACAGCGGATTTAACATCAGAGTTTATGTTAACATTTTTCTTATCAGAATTTACAGTATCAGATTTTGCATCAGAACTTACACTAGAAGGAATAATTCTAACTTTCTTTAAAGAAGGTTTTATTTGATAATAATCATAGTACAAACTATGATATTCCTTATAAGTATAAATGGAATGCCATAAACTACCATAACGAAAACAAGGATTTTGTGGTTTAAACCTAACAGACTGAGTCTTAACTCCTGATTTAGGAGGTAAAGAATTTATATCCTTATTCTTCCTGCAAAAAGAAGCAAGATGGTTAGTGTTTCCACAGTTATTGCATTTCTATCTAGGAGCATTAGGAACAGACTTATAATTATTGCTTTTGTTCACACCTTCATTTCCATTCCTATTTTTCTTGGGTGGCTTTACTTTGTTTACATCCTTAATCTCTTTCAGCTTGTACTTAAGCTGCTTCTTTGTCATTAAGCCTATGTTAACTTCAGCTGGTTTATCCTGTTTTAATTTGTCAGAAGTTGACTCTGCCTTAACTTCTATATCACTATCTTTCATCTTTTCAGAATCAGACTTTACAGTTTTAGCTACAAACTTAACAGGATTTACCTTTGGCTTATTAGTCTGTTTAACAATAATTGGCTTAATTTGTTTAGTTCTTATTTCACTTTTATCATCTCCATAACCTAAGCCCTCTTTCCAGTTTCCACTATTTAGTAAATTCTGAGTTGTTCTGCCAGAGTTAGTCCAAGTCCTGATAATCTCTCTTTCCTTTTCTAACTCAGTTTTTAGAGATTGATTCAATTTTAACACTTCATCTCTAACATAAAAAGCATCATCTTTTTCTTTCTGAGTTTGATGGAACATAATCAACTCTTTTTCTAAATAGACATTCCTTTTCTTAAAAGCCAGATTTGCAGAAGTTAACCTATCACATGTTAAGGTCTGATCTCTATAGCTAATGAATATAGTTTTAAGATAAGATCTCAACTCAGTAATATCATCGGTATGAAAAGCATAAGTTGTTTGAGGTACCTTTAACTCAGCAGCTTCAGAATTGCTACCAGCATTTGCCATCAAGGCATAGTTCACCTCATTTTCAGATCTGAAGTGTCTGTCCATCTTTTCTTCTTTCTGACAAGTGCCTTGCCTTTGTCACCTTTTCCTTTCTTAGAATCAGGAGATATGTGGCCTTTCTCACCATAATTGTAGCATTTAACATTTGAGTAATCTCCTCTGTTAGACTTTCCTGCTTTGCCTTCAGATTTTCTGAAACCCTTCTTATCAGATGTTCCACTTATCCTGGAAAACTTCCTTCCCTTTCTGAATTTCCTGTAGGCTATCTTTGTGATGCCCTTCACCATAAGAGCACACAATTTCATCATCTCTTCATCAGCATCCATCTCAGATAGACTTTTAGTTTCTGAATCCTCATCACTATCAGAACTTGATGACTCAGTATCAGACTTTGTGATGAGAGCCTTTCCTTTGCCTTTCTTTGAGGCAGCCACTTTGGGGGATTCCTCCTCAGCCTTAAGAGCAACTGTTCTTGACTTTCTCCCATGCCTCTTACTTCTTTGATCCATCTCAAGTTCATGAGTTTTGAGCATACCATAAATTTCATCAAGAGTAGTTTCATCAAGAGCATAGTTGTCTCTTATAGTAGTTGCCTTTAAGTCCCAACTTTCAAGAAGAGCTAAAAGGAATTTAAGATTAGTATCTTCAAGATCATATTCCTTATCCACCAATAACAGATCATTCAAGAGTTTGACAAATCTGTCATATAAACCAGTTAATTACTCATCAGGTTTTGAGTCAAAGTGCTCATACTCTTGAGTAAGTATAGTCCTCCTGTTCTTCTTAATTGAATCAGTTCCCTGACATCTTATCTCCAAAGCATCCCAGATCTCATTTGCAGTCTTACAGTTAATACCCTGTTTGACATGACATTATCAATGGCACTATGCAACAAATGCCTTACCTTTGCATCCTTGGTAATAGATGAGATATCTTCAGCTATATATTCACTTTTCTCTTTTGGTACAGTCATTGCTGGCTGATCTGCAACTACAACACAGAGCTTGGTTGGCTTATGTGGTCCTTCATTAATTCTGTCAAGGTATTCTGGATCTGTAGCTTCCAGAAACATAGTCACCTCACTTTCCATATGGGATACTCAGAAGATTTCAGTATGGGAACCCTAATAGTCTTATTTCGATTATGGATTTGAGTCTTTGGAGTTTCTTCAGTTTTGGTGGGCTTGGTTGGAGTTTTTTCTTCTTCAGACATGATTGTATTGGATCTTTACTGTATATGTGTTAACAGATAGGCTCTGATACCACTTGTTAGGTCACACACACTGTAGAAGGGGGTTGAATACAGTGTATACTACAATCAAATCGAGTTAAGAACACAAGTATGAAACACATAATAATCTTATTAATGAAATAGTATTACAATGGAACCGTTCTCTCTCAGTGATGAACAAATATCACGAGAGCTGCTAGGGTTATAATGAATAATATTCTCGATTGTGATAACACTTATAGTGTAAACCCTATGTTGTGTTTATATAGACACACAGTTACAAGATAATCTTCTAATTGATATCGAATATAAGTCTGCATCCTAAAATATATCAATTAGTTATCTTTTCTTCCAAGTCTTCTATTCTTCATAGGATTCTTCTCCATGCATATATCTTCTTGTGTTTGTTTTAATCTTCTTTCCTTCAATCAGTTGTCTTTCTTATCTGAGTGTCTTCTTAAGTCCTGATATTATCTCCTGATAAATATCTTCTGATATCTTAAGTTCTGATAACTTAAGTTCTGATATCTTAAGTTCTGATTTCAGTATAAGTACTGATTTCCAGTTAAGTCCTGATTTGTTCTATTAGTTAAGATCTGAAAAACTAAGCACAAATCATTATTAAACATGACATCACAAATATATCTAACAATGTACCTGCAAGAAATACTGGAGCCATTCTTAAAGAGGTCAACAGCGGTGCAATGGGAGTTCGCGATTCCCGATCCTTGTTCAAGACAAGTTGTATGTCATCATGAGATGACCGGTCTAGAGTTAGAATCACTGGGACGACCACTAAGGCTGCCATATTTGGCATCTGTTTCTTAGCTTCCTCTAGTGTCAGTGAAGACACTTCCCCGTAGGCTCACCAGTTGAATCTGGTTCATCGCCAGATGCATCCAGGTTTATTAGTCCTTCGGAGGTAAGTGTTGTGCTAGATGTGGCAGCAATGACAACACTCTCTCCTAACACCTGTGAAGGCAGTTGATCCATTGAAGGACCTTGAACATGATATTCTAACCATAAAATGGTTGAATGCCCTGTTACCGTCAATTCATCCTCACCAAATAACCCTCTACTAATCGACTCATTTAAAGCTTCAAGAGCTTAAAGATTGGAGAGTATGTATGACTCAGTACAGGATGCCGCGACCGACGGGCAAATTTCAATAGACCCACCTTGTTGAGAAGATGGATCCAGTAATTGTTTATCTGCCTTTTCAGCCATTTTATCCTTTTGGGAAGATACATGGGAGGTTATAGTTATCTCAGTGGGGTACTAATTAGCTTCTTTGGAGACAGAGTTGTGGGTTCACTCATAGTACCTTCCTTGTTTGCTGCATCAAGTGCAGTTTCCCTCTATACTCATGGGATCCTTATACTCCAGGGATTGGGCTAAGAGAGTTTGAGTTATAATTATTGGCTCTAGGGAGTGGTGATGAATTTGCGGGAAAACAAATTCACTGCCTCCTATAACTATTTGTTCTTGGACAAGTTGTGTGTGAAATTCACCAAGGTGAAATGAATCAATATCAACCAGATCATCAAAATTAGTACTCATAGAAGATTCATTCATACCTGTGAAGTCTGGCATGTAAACATTTGTCTCTGATTATGTGGGCTCAGCTTCTTCTTGTTATTCAGCAGCTTCAGGTTGAGGAACCTCTTCTGGTCGTTCAACAGTAACATGTTCTTGGTCAACAACCATAGGTTAAGCCTTAGGGTTAGGATGTGGAGCTGCTTCATGTTCAGCTTTAGCTTCTGCTTCATCCTCATTCACAGCATCAGGTTCTTGATCATCTTCAGACTCAAAGACAGGTTCTGGACAATAGAGTCAAAGTACTCTTGCATGAAGTCTGTCACATGAATGGGGTTGTTGTTGGCATAGGGAGTCTTTCTGAGCAGGGTAATTACCAATTTTGAGGACAAGACTTGAGAATGTTCCAAGTTATCACCGTGAACCAAGCCTTTCTGATCTTCAGTCAGCTTACCATTAAGAATAATCTGAAGAAACCTGACATACAAGATGTGATCCTGTTTTTGAGCTTGATTCTCCAGGATCTCTTCCATGAACAGACATTCAAAGTTGATTCGAAGATTATTGGAAATAGGTACTCTAACTTCCTGATTGAACTGTGTTAGTCCATGAAATCCACTGATCTAGGGAGACAGACAGAAGGACAGAATGTTAAAGAACAAGTTCCAGGGTTTGGGTAGATGACTTTTGTTGAAGTGCTTTGGAAGTGTGTCATTGGGCATGGTGCTCTTGATGGCTCTGAAGAAGCTGTACAGTTCCCATTTTCGTGGTAATTAATCGAAATTATCCCGAGGAAGATGAAGATAATGATTGAGATCATCCTCAGTGATTTGAATTATTTCATAACCAATGTAGAATAAGAAACCTAGCATGTCATCATCTGATGTGTCTTCATCTGTACTGTATATGTATCTGAGGAGCTCAATATTCAAATGGACATTAGTAACTAAAGCATAGTGCACAATCGAGTGCTCGTTTAGAGAACGAATCCATTTTTCAAAATCACCTAAATAAGTTGTATTACGATTTATAGCCGAGATATAATTTGTTTTTAGTATCTTAATATTATCCGCCATTTTTTAAAAGAAATGAGAATAAAATTTCAATCATAAATTAAATTAATTGTGCACGAAAATTAAAATAAATAAATAATGTCCAACACACAAATTATCAAAGAATAGAATTGTAATTAAAATAGTAGAGAGCAAATAAGCCAAATAACCAATTAATTCTATTGGCCAAACAGTTCCTTAGACCTTGCAAACCACAAGTCGAGATCTCTCTGATTAAACGGTGAAAACACAGGTTTTTTCAGTAAAAAAAGTGCAATTCCTGGGCTACAATAATCTGAGATCAAATTAAAATTTAACAGAGTTTGAGTACAAAATTAATAAATTAAAATATTGTTCCTTGTTCTCTCTCGCGACTGTATAGAATGTGTGTATAATAAGGAATGAAAACAAAGGAGCCGGTTTATATATACACACAAAACATACAAAAAATGGTTAAGTGCTAACTTGCGACAATAGGGGATCTGAAGGTCGCAAGTTGGGAGATAGAAATCTTCTTGAAGCAGTAACTTGCGACTACAGTTGTTCGTAAGGTCGCAAGTTTGGAGATGGGGAATTGAGTTAAAGTTATAACTTGCGACTAAAGGAAATTAGTAGGTCGCAAGTTACAAGTTAAAACAGAATAAGCCAACAGCTAACTTGTGACTACTCTAAAGAACAAAAACAACAACATAAATCTAAGTATTTGTCCTCTAGTCGCAATTTAGAGAGTTACAACACATGAACAAATTATTATTATTTTTTATTTACATAACCTATTTTTTTAACCAATTCATTACTTTTTTCATAAAAGAAAAAGATTAATAAATTCAAAATAAATATTGTGCTCCAAAATTAAATATCAAATGAATGAATTCTTTAAATATAGATTTATTTAAAATTCATTACATTGGTAATTCACAATTTTATTCATAATTAAAATAATTATTATCATTAATTTGATAATAATTATATTTTTATGAAATAAATTATGCTGCTTATTACTAATTAACTTTAATGAACCTCTTTAAATATCAAATAATTTAAAGTCCACTAAAATTAATAAATTACAACTTTGATTGTTAACATTGAAGTTATTATCATTGAATTGATTAAGTTTCAATTAATTAAATCAAAATTATGCTTCTGTATTTTACTCATAACTTAACCAACTATGATTAAATTATTTTCAAATAATTTATCAATATAAATGTGCTCAAATATTTATCAACTAGATGCAAGCACACAAATATTTGAAATACGAGAAATAAATAATGACACATACATTCACATGTTCTTAAAATAGTAAAATTAAATAACAAGTGAATTTATCTAAGGCAAATTGTAGATATTGACTTCTAATTTACTAATTAAAAGGAGTTAACGTCCCAAGTTCACTAACCAACTTAGAGAAAGTGTTTTCATCAAGTGAGTTTTTGAAGATGTCTATAATTTGATCCTCTTTGGGTACAAAGTGAAATTCCATAGTGCCATTGGTGACATGCTCTCTGATAAAGTGATACCATATATCAATATGCTTTGCTCTTGAGTGCTGAACTGGGTTGTTAGAGATTGCTATGGCACTAGTATTATCGCAGAATATTGGAATCTTTGAAATCAACAGACCATAATCCCGGAGTTGGTTCCTCATCAACAAGATTTGAGTACAACAGCTTCCAGCAGATATGTATTCAGCTTCAACAGTTGATGTGGATACTGAGTGCTGCTTCTTGATATTCCAGGGATACCAACCTTCTTCCAAGAAACTGACAGCTTCCTGAAGTACATTCCGATCAATCTTACAACCTGCAAAATCTGAATCTGTATAGCCAACTAGGTTAAAACCTGTACCTGTAGAGTACCAAATACCAAGATTTGGGGTCCCCTTAAGATACCTAAAAATCCTTTTAATAGCTACAAGATGAGACTTTTTAGGATCAGCTTGAAATCTAGCACATAAGCATGTTACAAACATAATATCTGGCCTACTTGCTGTAAGATAGAGTAATGAGTCTATCATACCTCTATAGCTTATGATGTCAACTTTCTAACCAGTTTTGTCTTGATCAAGCTTAGAGGTTGTTAGCATTGGAGTCTTTGCCGGAGTTGAATCTTCCAGATTGTACTTCTTGAGAAGTTCTCTGATGTACTTGGATTGACAGATGAATATACCATTTTTCCTTTGACTCACTTGCAATCCAAGTAACTAGTTCAACTCTCCCATAATGCTCATTTCATACTTACTCTGCATTAGCTTAGAAAATCTCTTGCAAAGATCATCATTAGTAGAGAAAAATATAATGTCATCAACATATACTTGAACTAATATCATATCAGATTTATGCATTTTATGAAACAAAGTTTTATCTACAACACCTCTAGTAAAACCATTTTCAAGTAGAAATTCTGAGAGAGTGTCATTGTGACGGTCTCAACCCCGGGGTCAGGGGCTGACGTCACCAAAAAATATGATAAACTATATCATAAACTACTAAATAAATTTTTATTATAACACATGACCCCAAACCGGGAGCCGAGACAGGTTCAAGTATTATTTAGGTTACAACACAACACTAACTTATTCAAAATTCAGACATCCTCACTTATTACAGCAACTCATCAGACCTCAGGGTCTGATACAAACTACCTCAGAGGAGCCGGGACCGGAGGCTGACACTCTACGCTGACCTGGTCTTCTAGAAATCTGCAATGAATAAATACAAAAAAGCTGCAAGGGTGAGCAATCCATTGCTCAACAGTACCTTTATATGAATAACCAGTAAACAGGATGTATACAAAAAAAATAGTATAGGAACAGATATCAAACTAGTTTACAAAAAATCAGTAAAATAGGTATAAACTGGATATCAAAACTAGCATGCTCTGCAAAATAATATCATATGTAGTGTGCTTTGTCAAAATATCAGAGTTCAAGTTCAGCATGCTATTTCCTTTCCAAAACCACTGTCCATTGCTGGACCCATAAATCATCTATCCCGTTACGGGGACCATAAACTATATGTTCCGTTACGGGAACCACTAAACCAGAGTCAAGTATAAACGTGGATGAATTCTAGGGACAACTGATCAGTCTATCCCACCATAATTTGTTCCGGAACTCAGAGACTAAATTTTTAGTCCCGAAAACAATTAATACAAATTATTTTATTTATTACAATATTTAGGACTCAGAACAGGGTCATCACCGTCCACCGTGCGCTCGTAAAAATTCATCGCACGCGGCAGCAAAATTTATTGGTGCCCGAAAATTCTTCGGGTTTCCAAATAAACTTCGCCGATTACTAAAAATCGTTTTTCCCACAAGAATAATTTATTTCACGAAATCAGTCAATAAAATTCCTGCAAGAAATATAATAATCAATATAATAATTCCAGAATTGCAATCGACAAGAACAACAGGAACAGGGAAGCAAAAACCCAGGCGGCACACACGCGACGCGCCACCGCGCAGCACCACCACCTCAACACAGACATAACAAAACGCACACACCACTTACTATATACACACACGGATCATCTATATACATGTACATATATGCATAGACAAAGAAACGGAGCTGAGTGGCCGGAAAAGAAATCCACCGAAAATAGGCCGGAAAACAGGTGGAAGATGACCGGAATCCAGGGAAGCAAAAACGGAAGGAAGAAACCGAGAGGAAGAGAGAAGAAAATGGGAGGGAACGATCGAGAGAGAGACTGGAAAGAGAGAGATTGAGATTGATGTTTAGAGAGACAATAAACAAATGACTCACCCCTCCCTGTTACTCAATTACACGGCACGTGTCCAATTAAATGGATACGTGTCATTTTCTGAATAACTGCAAGCCGATTCACATTGTTTTAATCTATTTTGATAATACAAATTACAAATAAATATTACTAAAAATTGTACCAAAATAATCCTAAAATTTCATAAATATCCCGAAACAGATAAAACATAAATTTCATAATTTTTAAAACATTTTGAAGTGCAACTTATACCCCATTTAACAATTAAACGAAACAACGTCCAGGTGGAATTAACCCCAAAATTTACTAAAATAATTTTAAAATTCTCAAAATATTGTAAAGATAATAAAATATGAGTTTCATAATTTTTGAAGAATCCAAGAATTAAATATGGATTTTATAGTTGAATGAATTCAGAAAATCATTTAGGAATATATAATTAGCAAAATATTGATTTGTAAATTTTATAAAATCCCAAAAATAATCAGTAAGATTATAAACGTATAAAAATAATTTTAGAGACAATCCAAATAATTTTGAAATTAGGATTGTCATAAAATCACTTTTTAGAAGCGAAACCAAAAATAATATTGTGCAACGGTTAATCATAAAAACACACCACACAATCCAACAATCACATATGAACAATAATAAATAAACACAGAGACCATAAATAATATAAACATCTTTATTAATTATCTACGCAATAATTACATATTTAAATATTACAGAAATATGCGAGTCGTTATATCCATCCCCCCTTAAAAAGATTTTGTCCTCAGAATCTTAACTAATTAAATAAGTGAGGATATTTATCAAGCATATTTGATTCTAGTTCCCAGGTAGACTCTTCTACCCTAGGGTTTCTCCAAAGTACTTTAACTATAGGGATAGATTTATTCCTAACTACACGCTCCTACAGTCTAATATCTGGATTGGCTGCTCCACATAGGAATGTTAAAGAACAAGTTAAAAAGATTTTGTCCTCAGAAGGACAGAATGTTAAAGAACAAGTTCCAGGGTTTGGGTAGATGACTTTTGTTGAAGTGCTTTGGAAGTGTGTCATTGGGCATGGTGCTCTTGATGGCCCTGAAGAAGATGTGTAGTTCCCATTTTCGTGGTAATTAATCGAAATTATCCCGAGGAAGATGAAGATAATGATTGAGATCATCCTCAGTGATTTGAATTATTTCATAACCAATGTAGAATAAGAAACCTAGCATGTCGTCATCTGATGTGTCTTCATCTGTACTGTATATGTATCTGAGGAGCTCAATATTCAAATGGACATTAGTAACTAAAGCATAGTGCACAATCGAGTGCTCGTTTAGAGAACGAATCCATTTTTCAAAATCACCTAAATGAGTTGTATTACGATTTATAGCCTGTTAGATATATTTGATAATGTCATGGCTAATATGTTTTATGTTTAACTTTCAGATCTTACGTGAACAGGATAAATCAGTACTTAACTGTTGATCAGTACTTATACTGGAAGTCAGGATTTAAGGGTATCAGTACTTATATTATCAGGAGATAATCATCAGAAGATAGATATCAGAACTTAAGTGCTGAAGGACAATCAGATAAGGACAGTAGCTGATTAAAGGAAAGAAGATCGAGATAAACATAAGAAGAGATATGCATGAAGAAGGAATTCCGTGAAGAATGAAATACTTGGAAGAAAAGATATCTGATTGATATATTTTAGGAAGTAGAATTATATTCCATATCAATTAGCGATTATCTTGTAACTATGTAGTATATAAACACAGACATAGGGTTTACACTATAAGTGTTATCATTATTAGAAAAGATTATTCATTGTAACCCTAGCAGCTCTCGTGATATTTGTTCATCACTGAGAGGTAACAGTTCCATACTGTAACAGAGTTTATTGTTTCAATAAAGTTTGTTTTCTGTTACTTAAGTTCTTAAAGTTCGATTTAAGTGTACTATACACTGTATTCACCCCCTCTACAGTGTGTGTGTGACCTAACAATTGGTATCAGAGCCTATCTATTAACTTACATACAGTTAAAGATCCAAACACAATCATGTCGGACACAGAAACTCCAACTAAGCCTACCACAACTGAGGAACCACCAAAGACACAAATTCAGAGTCGGTATGAGACCATCAAAGTCCCCATACTGAGACCATCTGAATATCCCATATGGAAGGTAAGGATGACCATGTTCCTGGAAGCAACAGATCCAGAATACCTGGATAGAATCAAGGAAGGTCCTCACAAACCAACCAAACTCGCTGTTGCAGTTGCAGGTGAAGCAGCAAAGACCGTACCAAAGGAGAAGAGTGATTATACTGCTGAGGACATAGCATCAATTGCTAAGGTACGACACTTACTGCATAGTGCCATTGATAATGTAATGTCAAATAGGGTAATCAACTGCAAGACTGCTAAGGAGATATGGGATGCTCTGGAAACAAGGTGTCAGGGAACTGACACAATTAAGAAGAACAGGAAGACAATACTCACTCAAGAGTATGAATACTTTGACTCAAAGACTAATGAGTCATTGAATGATTTATATGATAGATTTGTCAAACTTTTGAATGATTTGTCATTGGTTGATAAAGAGTATGATCTTGAAGATTCAAGCCTTAAGTTCCTGTTAGCTCTTCCTGAATGCTGGGATTTGAAGGTAATGACAATAAGAGACAACTACAATCTTGATGAAACAACTCTTGACGAAATCTATGGAATGCTCAAGACTCATGAGCTGGAGATGGAACAAAGAAGCAAGAGGAAAGGAGGAAAGTCAAGGACAGTAGCTCTTAAGGCTGAAGAAGAATTCCCCAAAGCAGCTTCCTCAAAGAAAGACAAGGGTAAAGCTCTTTTCATAAAGTCTGATACTGAGTCATCAAGTGCTGAGAGTGATGATGACTCAGATTCTGAAAGCTTGCCTGAGACTGATGCTGATGAGGAGATGATGAAGCTGTGTGCTCTTATGGTGAAAGGAATCACAAAGATTGCATACAGGAAGTTCAGGAATGGAAAGAAGTTTTCCAGGAAAAGCATAAGTTCTGATAAGAAGAATTTCAGAAGATCTGAAGGCAGAGGAGGAAAGTCTGACAGAGGAGATTACACCAATGTTAAATGCTATAACTGTGGTGAGAAAGGCCACATATCTCCTGACTGCAAGAAGGTAAAGGGTGACAGAGGCAAGGCTCTTGTCACAAAGCAGAAAAGCTGGACAGACACCTCAGACTCTGAAAGTGAGGAGAACTATGCATTGATGGCAAATGCTGATAAAGAAAGTGCTTGAGAGCAGTTCTGAAGCTGCTGAAACAAAGGTACCTCAGACTACTTATGCTTTTCATACTGATGATATTAATGAGTTGAGAAGATATCTTAAAACCATGTTTGTTAGCTATAGAGACCAAACTTTAACATGTGAAAGATTAACTTCTGAAAATCTTGCATTTAAGAAAAGGAATGATTTCCTAGAAAAAGAGTTAGTCATGTTCCATCAAACTCAGAAGGATAGAGATGATGCTTTTTATGTTAGGAATGAAGTGCTAAAATTAAATGAATCTCTAAAAACTGAGTTAGAAAAGGAAAGAGAGATTATCAGGACTTGGACTAACTCTGGCAAAACAACTCAAAATTTGCTAAGTAGTGAAAACTGGAAAGAGGGCTTAGGTTATGGAGAAGATAAGAATGATAAAGGAACTGAAGAAATTAAGCCTGTTGTTAAGCAAAAGCCAAAGTTTAAACCTATTAAGTTTGTAACTGTAAAGTCTGAAAATGAGAAATCAGAAGTTAAAGAGGAATTAACTTCTGACAAACTAAAACAGGAAAAGACAGCTGAAGTGAACATAGGCTTAATGACAAAGAAGCAGCTTAAGCATAAGCTGAAAGATGTCAAGAATGCAAACAAGGTAAAATCACCTAGGAAAAATAGGAATGGAAAGGAAGGTGTGAATAAAAGCAATGATTATAAACCTGTTCCTGATGCTCCTAGGAAAAGTTCTAACCATCTGGCTTCTTTTTGCAGGAAGAATAAGAATATTAACTCCTTACCTTCAAAATCAGGAGTTAAGAGTCAGTCTATTAGATACAAACCACAAAATCCTTGTTTTCATTGTGGTAGTTTATGGCATTCCATTTATACTTGTAAGGAATATCATAGTTTGTATTATGATTATTATCAAATAAAACCTTCTTTGAAGAAAGTTTCCATTGTTCCTTCCAGTGTAAATTCTGATTCAAAGTCTGATAGTGTAAATTCTGATAAGAAAAATGTTAACATAAACTCTGATGCTAAATCCGCTGCAAATGTTAACAAACTTAATAAGGCCAAAGGATCCAAGCAAGTCTGGGTCCTTAAAACTAATAATTAGTGGTCTTTGTGATTGCAGGGCAACAGGAAAAATATTCTAGTTCTGGACAGTGGATGTTCAGGATATATGACTGGAAATAAGGCCCTGCTATCAGACTTTGTGGAGAAAGCTGGCCCAAGTGTTTCTTATGGAGATGGCAACATTGGAAAAATATTGGGATATGGCAATATCAATCTTGGAAATGTCATAATTAAACAAGTAGCTCTGGTCTCAGGACTTAAACACAACCTACTGAGTATAAGTCAAATTTGTGACAGAGGTTATCATGTTGATTTCTTTGAAGAACACTGTGAAGTTGTGAGTAAATCTAAAGGCAAAGTTGTTCTGAAAGGATACAGACGTGGTAACATTTATGAAGCTAAGCTTTCAACAAGTACTGATGGTTCTGCAATCTGTCTGATAAGTAGAGCATCAATTGAAGAAAGCTGGAATTGGCATAAGAAACTCTCTCATTTAAATTTCAACAATATAAATGAACTGGTCAAGAAAGATCTTGTGAGAGGATTGCCAAACACAGTATTTGCTCCTGATGGTCTTTGTGATTCATGTCAGAAAGCCAAACAAAGAAAATCTTCATTCAAGAGCAAGACTGATTCATCAATTCTTGAGCCTTATCATCTTATACATGTTGATCTATTTGGTCCAGTAAATGTCATGTCTATTGCAAAAAAGAAGTATGCGTTGGTCATAGTGGATGAGTTCTCCAGATACACATGGGTGTATTTCTTGCACACAAAAAATGAAACTGCATCTATCTTGATTGATCATGTCAAACAGCTGGATAAAATGGTCAAAGATTCTGTGAAAATTTTAAGGAGTGATAATGGCACTGAGTTCAAGAATTTGATAATGGAAGAGTTCTGCAAAAGCCATGGAATAAAGCAGGAATTTTCTGCTCCTGGAACTCCACAGCAAAATGGAGTTGTTGAAAGGAAGAATAGAACTCTCTTTGAAGCTGCACGTACAATGCTTGAAGAAGCAAAGCTTCCAACCTATTTCTGGGCTGAAGCTGTGCAGACTGCTTGTTTTACTCAAAATGCAACACTCATTAACAAGCATGGAAAAACACCATATGAGATGGTGAAGAAAAAGAAGCCAAATCTGAAATATTTTCATGTATTTGGATGCAAGTAGTTTTGTTCTCAAGACTCATCCTGAACAGCTATCAAAGTTTGATCTAAAAGCTGATGAAGGAATCTTTGTTGGATATCCACTTTCCACAAAAGCCTTCAGAGTCTATAATTTGAGAACAAAAGTGGTCATGGAATCTATCAATGTCTCTTTTGATGACAAGAAGATCACTGGTCTTAAAGATTTCATTGACCATGATCAGCTGAGATTTGAAAATGAAGACTCATATTCTGATACTGAAAATCCTGACAGTCTAAGTCCTGATACTGCAAACTCTGATGGATTAAACTCTGATGTTATTGAAACTGTGGTGACTACATTAAAGGAAGATGCACCTATGCAGGGGGAGCATACTCAAGATCCTACCTCATCTCAAGAAACATCCGAACATGCATCTGGCTCTTCAAGTTCTGATTCGTCAAGTTCTGATAAGCCAAGTTCTGATAGTGCTGAAAATCTAAATACTGAAGAATCCAACTCAGAGAGCATAGTTTCAGGGGGAGCATCAGAAAATGAAAATGAAGATAGCATGAATCATGGGGGAGCATCCAGTTCTAGAGAAAACCTTCCATCTGCAAGGAAGTGGACAAAATCACATACACCTGATTTGATAATTGGAAATCCTGATGCAGGTGTCAGAACTAGAACAGGTACTTCAAATGAGTGTCTTTATAATTCTTTTCTCTCTCAGACTGAGCCAAAGAAAGTGGAAGAAGCTCTTCAAGATGCTGATTGGGTGCAAGCAATGCAGGAAGAGTTGAATGAATTTGAAAGAAACAAAGTCTGGACCCTAGTACCAAGACCAAAGAATAGATCTGTTGTTGGTACAAAGTGGGTATTCAGAAACAAAACTGACAGTGATGGCATAATTACAAGGAATAAGGCAAGGCTGGTTGCAAAAGGATATTCTCAACAGGAGGGAATTGATTATGATGAAACATTTGCACCAGTTGCTAGGTTAGAAGCCATAAGGATATTTTTGGCTTATGCTGCTCACAAAAAGTTTACTGTCTTTCAAATGGATGTGAAAAGTGCTTTTCTCAATGGAGAATTAGAGGAAGAGGTATATGTTGAACAACCTCCAGGTTTTGTAGATACCAAACATCCAGACTATGTCTACAGACTTGACAAAGCACTTTATGGACTTAAGCAAGCTCCTAGAGCATGGTATGAGACTTTAGCTCAGTTTCTTCTGGAAAGTGGATTCCACAGAGGGACAATAGACAAAACACTGTTCTACCTCAACCATGGAAAGGAATTACTTCTGGTCCAGATTTATGTTGATGATATCATTTTTGGATCTACAAATGACAAACTTTGCAAGAAGTTTGCCAAACTAATGCAGTCAAGATATCAGATGAGTATGATGGGAGAACTTAGCTATTTTCTGGGCCTTCAAGTCAAGCAGAATGAGGAAGGCACTTTTATTTGTCAAACCAAGTACACCAGAAACTTGCTAAAGAAATTTGGAATGCAAGATTGTTCAAGTGCATCCACTCCAATGGCCACTGCAACAAAACTGGATAAGGATACCGGTAAATCAGTAGATATTACTAACTACAGAGGTATGATTGGCTCTCTACTCTATCTAACTGCTAGTAGACCTGATATCATGTATGTTACCTGTCTTTGTGCAAAATTTCAAGCAGATCCAAGAGAACCTCACTTAACAGCTGTAAAAAGAATCTTTAAGTATCTTAAAGGAACAGCTGCTCTGGGATTATGGTATCCTAGAGAATCAGATTTTAAACTAATAGGTTACTCAGATGCAGATTTTGCAGGTTGCAAAATTGACAGGAAAAGCACAAGTGGAAGCTACCAATTTCTTGGAGGCAGATTGGTTTCTTGGTACAGCAAGAAACAAAAGTCAATTTCCACATCAACTGCAGAAGCAGAGTATATTGCTGCAGGAAGCTGTTGTGCACAGATTCTTTGGATGAAGAATCAGTTACTGGATTATGGGTTAACATATTTCAAAATCCCTATTTACTGTGATAATCAAAGTGCTATTGCTATGACAGGTAATCCAGTTCAACACTCAATGACAAAGCACATCAGCATCAGGTACCACTTCATCAGGGAACATGTGGATGAAGGTACAGTGGAATTGCATTTTGTTCCCACAGATCAACAATTGGCAGATATCTTCACAAAACCATTATGTGAAGCTACTTTTACAAGATTGATAAATGAACTTGGAATGGTTTCAGGTTCTTTCTCTAAATCTGCTTAGACTTGTTCTATGAATCAGACTTTATGCTCAGTATTTACAGAATTAATCTCATTGTATATTTTGTGCTTAATTGATAAATGTCTTCAAGTACTGACTGTTGTCTGATATATGTTTCTAAACTATGATAAGTGATATGTTTGTTCTAGTACCTATTCATTCCTATGAGGATAACTGTGCTAGATACTGACCTAGTAGTCTTCAATAAACAAATGATTCCATGGAAGAAGTAATTATTTCAGTGGAAATCTTATGACACTAGCAAATTCTGATAACTGAGCTTAGTTAAGTTTACTTTGTATATCTTATTACTAAGTCACAAATTAGGATAATGCTACTCATCTATTAAGTTCTGATACTAGTAAAACTGCTGAATGTACTAAGTGCTGATAAACCTCTCTAATCATAAGAAAAAGCAAAAAGATCAAAGATTAAAATCAGGTACTCCTTTGAGATCTAGAGTAAAAATGTGGAAGGGACGACCCAAGTGCATTGCTGGTATTAAGTAAATATGCATCAGAAAAGCAAAATATTTTCTTGGTGACTTTTCACACTCTATGATTACTGGAGAAATACTCTGAAAATAGCATAAATTCTGATAAACAGTCGTGACTCACTTACACTGAGAAGCCACTGTAAAACAGAATTGCAAAAGATGCATAAAATTAGCACAAAACAGTTGAGATGGACTCTAGCATGAACTCATTCATCAGTAGGTTTCAGGACAATGACAGATCTTTAGCAAAATTTTAGTTATGCCTTATTTCTAAGATGTACTGAAGTAAATCAGACTTTACTCTTTGTCTGTTTTTAGCTTAATGCACACACTAATCACTCCATCTGAATGATGAAAATTTCTGTGGTGGTCTATGTTATTTTAGATAAACAGTCATTGTTTCATTATTGCACAAATTCTGAGGACAAGTTCTCAGTTACACGTCCTGATGATTAAGTTCTGACGTCCATAACTCAGAACTTGTATGAGTATTTACTAAGATGGGCATTCCTTTTTCGAGTTAAGAAATTATGTTCTAATGACTGTTAAGTTCTGATATAGGTCTAAGTTCTGATTTCTCAGTCTAATCCTTTACTTGGCTTATCTATGAATAAAATTTGATAACAGTCTCAGTTCGAACTCGAATATGTTGAAGTGGAAGATTAATAGTCACTATGATTAGGATTAATGGTATTTGTACTTGAACAGTCCATTGTTTCTTGTGTCTTGTGCGGTCTAGACCATGCTTCCTCTTTCCAATGACTGTTATTCTTTTTCAAAGTCTAGGGAGATGAGGTAGAATTAATTCTACCTGTCAGCATTAAATATCTTTGCGTCTCTTGGCATTCTCTTGCCTATATAAGCAACCACTTCACATTAGTCTTCTCATCATACTTTTATCACAAATTCAGTCTTGTTTTTCATTTACTATCACAAATGGCTGAATTTGGCTGGTTCTACAATTACGGTGATGAGACTGTGCATGTCTTTTTGAATGGAATTCCAACTCCCTACCCTATCACCAACATCCCTCACAATCTCTGGATTCAATTTCCAGAGGTTATCAAACGTGATCTGGTGCCCGTTCGAAGAGACCTTCACCTTCGTCGTATCCGTCAGCAAGAGCGAATCATACGACTCGCCATCTTGTTCGTCGAAGATAGGAAGAGGAAGATGACTTAATCTTGTCTTCTTCCTGTTCTTCTTCATCCTCAGCTTTGTCAGGCTTCTTAGCTAGGACTAAAGCTGTTGATGTTAGGATTAGGAGCTTAGGGAAAATCTTCTATAAGTATTGATGTAATTTCCATTTCATAAATGTATTGACTTGATATATTAATGAAGACTGTTTTTACTTCAAGATTTTGTCTCTGAGTTATTTTATCTTGTGTTGATAAATCCTGATTGATATTCTGATGACCATTTAAATTTTGTTTTTATTTAAGTTCTGATTCTCTGTCAGCACTTATTCATCGAAATTATCTCGGTCATTTTTAACATGATTTATTTTCAAAATATTAATGTTGCAGTGAAAAATAATTCAATCAGTGTTAACGGGTTAAATTTTGAATTAAAATTGTTTCCCTTGATAAATGGAACAGTTTTTTCCTTGAAACTCGGCAAATGGGTAAGTCATGATTACTATTTTCTCGAGCCCAGTAACTATCCGTTATTACTGCATGTCTGACAGGTGTCCAACGGTAATATTTTTTTTGTATAAGTACAGCAGAGAGAAGATTTCTTTAATCTTTTTAATTTCTTCATCTTTTATCTCTCTTCTTACTTTTACTCTCCTTCACTTACTTTTTCCGTTGTTTTCATACAGACATTATATCAAACACCTAACAGGCATACTTAATTCTCAAATTTTTCACATGGCACCAAAGGATTTAATCATTGATGGAGCAAAGTTTGTTCCAAACAACTATGCTGCAATTCTTGATCATGCTGACGCTCCATCTGAATTGCACTTTGTGCAAGATCTTCTTGCACATAGTGAGGTTGGGTACGCCTTAACTCAGCCTGAATTATTTTCAAGTCAACAAATTCTGAGGTTCTGGAGGACTGGAGTTTTTGATGATGGTGGTAACCGTGGAACTCCCAGTATTATCTTCCAAGTGGGTGATTCATCCTTTGTAGTCACTCCTGGTACAGTACGCAGGGCTTTACATCTTCCAGAGGATTGTACTTTCTCAGTTCCAGAGGACTCAGCCCTTCGGGAGTTAATGGCTGAATTGGGATATGAAAAGAGTCTGATGAAACTTGGACAGTTGAAACGGGCTAATATCAGAAGAGAATGGAGTTTCTTCTTTGATTGCATCACCAAAGCTTTTGGGAACAAATGTTCAAATTTTGATGCTATCCCAATTCTGAGTCAGCACATAGGGTATGCTATTATCCATCAAACTCATTTTGATTTTGCAACTGGAATAATTGGTTTTATTGGGGATAAGATGACAGAGGATCGAGATGTTGTTTATTTTGCTAGATTCTGTCAACTTATTTACACTTACTGTACTGATGAACCTCATTTAGTCAGCACTCAAACCCAACCTTTTAAGGTTGCAAAACGATACTTTAATGACCTGGTAAATGCTGATACTAAGAAGAAAGTGGTTAGACCATTACAGATTCCTAAGTCTGTAAAACAGATCCTGGTAAATGCTGATCCTGATACTTATAGATCTGTTTACTCTGATGTCCAACCACCTCCAACCACCCAAAATCCATCAACCTCAGTACCTACCTCTCATTCTACTCAACCTACCCTCAGAACTTATCTCAAATCCTATCTCTCCACTTCACAGACTGCTCAACCTTCTTCTTCAGCACCTACTGTGAAGCCTACATCCTCTAAGCCAAAGAGAACAAAGACTGTTCCTCAAACACCTCAAAAGAGGAGGAGAATTACTTTGAGAGATGAATCAGATTCTGAGGAACAGATTCCTTCTTCAGAACCTGTGGTGGTTGAAGCTGAGAAAGCAACTTCTCAGAAGGATTCTGAAATTGGGGGTTCTAGGCTTCTCAAGAGGCTTAGACGTATGATAGTTCCTGAAACTCCCAAGGAATCCAAATCAACAAGGAAGTACAAGAAACAGAGGGCACAAAGGCCAGTTTCAGATGATGAGGAGGAAGCAGCTAAGGAAGGGGATCAGGAATCTCTGATCTCACAAGACAAGGAATTTGCTTCAGTCACTTCTTCTCCATCAACTCCATCTCAGGAAGCTGTATCTGACAAAGCTAACTCACCATCTGTGTCTCTTGTTGATCCAGGCATAAGTGCTGAAATTGATATTCAGAACCTGGTTGTGCCTACAATACTTTTCTTAGAAGCTCCAACAGCAAATAATCCTTCCACAACACCTGATAGGGATAAATAAATTATGATTGTATAATTAAATACTGCATTAATTGTACAAGCTGTGGGCTGCTAGGCCCAATAAATAGATATATGATACTCAAACCAGAAAGGTTAAGCCTGATGGACCAGATCAGGCCTGACGGAATAAAAAAGGCCCAAAAGCCCTGATTATTAATTAATTTCGTAATTAATTAATAGGGGAGAAATCAGATGTTGAAAAGAGTCCCGATAAGGATATAAATCCTTAGAGATTAGCCTCAAGGGGACCTAAAAGGATAAGGAATCAGCTTCCTACTTCCTAGGACTCCTAAGTCTATCCTAATTCAGAGGCTTATCCACCAAGTCTCCTATACCAAGTCCAATTCAAGGACTCCCACATCTATATAAGGGGTCTCACCCCCACCAATCAGAACTACGTTTTTTGACTTGATCCTTGGCAATCAGCAAGGTACGTAGGCATCTTGTTAAGGCAGATTGAGTCACGAAACACAAGAGCAGTCAAATCGAGCCTCGAAGCTCACGTTCCTTAGTATTAAATACAGCAATTATATATAGTAGCTTTAATCCATAACATTTGGCGCCGTCTGTGGGAATAACGCAACAACAACCATGGCGAGAACACGGAGAACAACCAGCACTCTGGAGGAGGGAACACCATCAGGGACAACCCAGGTGATTTCATCAACCGTGGAGGTTCCTCCCCATTCAACTTATGCATCTACTCAGGGGGAAGCCCAGACAGGGGCAACTCATCCTCAGCCACAAGGGACAACTCCCCCGATTATTCAAGATACGAATCCTCAAGTTCAACAAATACATATACCTGTGAATTCTCGACCCGTCGGGTATGAATATTCAACTATTGTTACTACTAACCCCCCTTATGGGATTCCCCTTCACCCTGAGGTTGGAGGAAGTGGATATGCGGGGCGAAGCGAAGCACGAGGGCGGTCGCCCCCCTATATACGAGGTTTGGATCCTATCCCTGAGGATCGGGAATTTTCTGGTCCATACACTGAGAGAGACTCCGAATCTTCGGATGATGAAGTGGCCCCGAGAAGGAGGCGTCCTGGAAAAGAGCCAATGGCCGATGGAAGGCAACGCCCCCAAAGCACCCCAGGGGCGAATCCCCAAGAAGTGCAGGAAAAGATCAGGGCTCATGAGGCTGAAATCCAAAGGCTGAGACGTGATTTGGAGGCTCACCAAGCCACCAGATCCCACATACCTCCTAGGGGGAGAAATCCTCCTCCTATCATAGACCTGGATGGTCCGGTAAGAAGAAGGGCTGTTGTCCCAAGAACTGATCCAAGCAATCTCCTTCCCCTTGGAGATCCTGATGATCCAACTCCACCCTTCACAGAAGAGATAATGAATGCCCATATCTAAAGGAAATTCAAGATGCCCACTATCAAAGCCTATGATGGCACGGGAGACCCCGCTAATCATGTTAGGACATTCTCTAATGCACTGCTGCTGCAACCCGTGAACGATGCTATAAAATGTCGGGCCTTTCCTCAAACCCTGTCGGGTATGGCTCAAAGATGGTACAGTCGCCTACCCCCAAATTCTATTGGATCCTTCAGAGAATTAAGTCAGGCTTTTATTAAGCAATTCATCAGTGGAAGAGTCCATGAGAAAAGTTCAGCATCTCTTATGAGTCTTGTGCAGGGAGCTAAGGAATCCTTAAGAGATTACCTGAATCGTTTTACAAAGGAGGCTTTAAAAGTCCCAGACCTTGATGATAAGGTAGCCATGATAGCACTGCAACAAGGAACTAGGGATGAGTTTTCAAGATGTCTTTGGCCAAACGACCCCCTGAGAGCATGTTGCAGCTCCAAGAGAGGGCAGGGAAGTATATCAAGGTTGAAGAAAGTATGAGGAAGACTGTAGTAAGTAATGAGCCCACTGGAGGCAAGAAACGAAAAACTGATTTGGAGTATATCGCTAAGGATAAATATCCTAGAACTGAACAAAACCCTGATTCAACCCCCAAGAAGGGAGGACCTGGGCAAAAGTTCACTGAATACGCTAAGCTGAATGCTCCCAGAAGTCAGATTTTGATGGAGATTGAGAAAGACAGAGATATTCGCTGGCCTAAGCCCTTGAAGGCTGATCCCGCCAAGCTAGATAAGGGCAAGTATTGCAGGTTTCACAAAGATGTTGGCCATGACACCGATGAGTGTAGGCAGTTGAAAGATGAAATTGAGTTTTTGATTCGAAAAGGAAGATTGAACAAGTATACTGGAGATGGAGGAGACAGAAATAATAATGGAAGGAAGAACTTTGAAGATCGTAGGAGGGACCAAGATGATCAGGGGCGGAATCCCCAACCTAGAGGACCAGTTATAAACACCATTTATGGAGGGCCGAGACCTCGAGGGCCTGTGATAAACACGATCTTTGGAGGTCCAACTGCTGCTGGATTGTCCAAAAATTCCAGAAAGGCATATACTAGAGAGGTTATGCATATTGTTGGAGAAGCCCCGAAGAGGGCCAGGACAGAAGTAACATTGGCTTTTGATGATTCCGACCTAGAGGGTGTGAAGTTTCCCCATGACGACCCGCTGGTCATAACGCCGATAATAGGAAATAGCCCGGTTAAGAGGGTCCTGGTGGATAATGGTGCTTCTGTGGATATCTTGCTCCACGACACCTTTCTAAGGATGGGGTATAACGACTCTCAGTTGACACCAACCGACATGCCGATATATGGATTTGCTGGAGTAGAATGTCCTGTGGAAGGGATAATTAAATTGCCTATCACCATAGGTACGGAGCCAAGGCAAGCAACGCAGATGCTGGATTTTGTGGTGGTAAAGGCTAGTTCAACTTATAATGCTATCATGGGGAGAACAGGGATACATGCCTTCAAGGCAGTCCCCTCTTCCTACCATTCAGTCATGAAGTTTCCCACCCGAAACGGGATTGGAGAAGAGAGAGGAGATCAAAAAATGGCTAGAAGCTGTTATGTGGCCTCTTTGAGGGCAGATGGAGTCGGGGGGCAGGTTCTTCCTATTGAAGATATGGATGTTCGAGAAAATGATGAGAATAGAGGAAGGCCAGCAGAAGAATTGGTTTCGGTTCCATTCACTTAACTCCTGAAGAAACTATCATTTACAATGGGCTCACTCAGGATGATGGCACCACCACCAGCTGGACTCTTTTAGAAGAGTTTTCCCTGATTCATGTGGGACTATCCTCTGTTTCTCAACAGGGTATTTCTCTTCCCTTCTCAATTTTTCTTTATTTCACGCATTATTAACATCACTTATTTTGTCTTTTGCTTTGTTTCAGCTGCTAAGGAGATTAACGAGGACAATGTCCCCTTGGTCGAGGAAACAGCTAGGATGAAGAAAGCTCTGTAGCAAAGCCTCGTCATCAGGACATATATAGTCCGCCGGGTTAATATCAGGACAAGCCTCGTTCACGGTCCCAAGGGCCGTGTCCCAACCAGTCCTAAAAAACTCGGGAAAGACTGAATCATCCCTAATCCTCATAGATTGGGCAAACTCCTCCGAGTCCAGATAGTTGTCTATAGCCTTATCCTTATCCGCCCGAAGTACCACCAGCTCGGCGTTAGACTCTCCGAGTTCTTCCTCCTTGCGCTTGAGCTTCTTCTCCAGGGTAGCATACTTCTTCTGCTGCCTCCTAAGGGCATTATCGGCCTTATCAGAAGCCCGCTTCCATGATTCGGCTTGCCTCACAGCGCCTTGAAAGTAGGCGTTAGACGAAGCCAGAGATTGGGCTCCCATGAGCTTAATCCTCTCAAGGTCAGGGGTGGCCACCACATCAGTAAAGTCCTTTGGAGTCACGCTATGGTAGGACCAATCCCAAGCATGCTTCGTGGAACCAACCACGGTATCCCCTCGGCGGAATCCCCAGAGAGGCTGAAAGGCGCCTGTAGCAGCAGCAGCAGGGGCAGCAGCAGTGATAGGAGCATTATGGCCCTCAGCTCCTTCAGTTGAAGCCTCCCCCATACCATGTTCCTCAGGATCCACTCCTTCCTCCTCCCGAGTCTTCTTCCAGACCTGCTGAGGACGACAGCTCTTCCTCCTCCTCCGAGACGACAGAGACATCCAGCGAGAGTGGAGAGGACGATGATATGGATGCCGAGGGTACTTCAGCTCCTTAGAGCTTTTTCAGCCCTGCGTGGCTTTTTTATTTTCGAGACTTTATTTATCAAACTTTTGTAACATCTATCAGATCTATCTCATTTATCACCTTTTATGCTTGCATCCATGCATTTGATTTTTATTTGTTAGGCCACAAACATACTTTGAAGAACTTATGAATTTCATAAAATTGTCTGGGATTCGTCCCTTACACAAGTCTTAATAAATTTCGTAATAAAACTAAAACATATAAATCCTAAGCAAGCAAAGCTTCAAGGTGCTTTTCAACCTACTCGCCATCCTGACGAGTGAGAATCGTACTTCGACCATTTCACACGTAGTAAACCTTCAGGTTTTGTGCGTGCCAGGTTCTCGGGACTTCAAAACCATCCATAGTCTCCAGCTTGTAGGTTCCTCTACCCTGAACGCTCTTGACTCTATACGGCCCTTCCCAATTTGGGGCAAGCTTTCCTTTCTGTCCGACACCAGAAGCCTCTATTTTTCTCAAGACTAGGTCACCTTGTTTGAAAAACCTCTCTTTAACCCTTAGGTTGTAGTAGAATGAAGCCTTTTTCTGATATTCTACTATCTTTGCGTGTGCTTTATCTCGCACTTCATCGATTAAATCCAGGGCTAACTTCTGCCCTTCCTCATTTTCTTTTTCATCAAAAGCCTGAATCCTTGGAGAAGAATGTGATATCTCCACGGGAACTACTGCTTCCGCCCCATATGCCAACATGAAAGGAGTTGCATTTGTCGTGACTCTACAGGTAGTCCTATAGGCCCACAATATGGGAAGTATCTCGTCCACCCAATTATTTCTTGACTTCTCGATCCTCTTCTTTAATCCATCCAGGATTATCCGATTTGCTACCTCCGCTTGCCCATTGGCTTGCGGGTGAGCCACAGAGGTGAATCGTAACTCAATTTCATTTTCTTCACAATACTTCTTGAATTCCTCATTGTTGAATTGCGTTCCATTGTCAGTGACGAGGATACGGGGAATTCCATATCGGCACATAATGTTTTCCCACAGGAATTGTGCAACCTGCTTAGTTGTGATTTTGGCCAAAGGTTTGGCTTCGATCCACTTGGTGAAATAATCAATGGCTACAATCAGAAATTTCCTTTGTGCCGTGGCCATAGGAAAAGGCCCTAGAATATCCATCCCCCACATGGCAAAGGGAATAGGTGAGTTGATAGAGGTCAGCATCTCGGGGGGTTGTCTAACAATTGGTGCATGCTTTTGACAGCGGTCACACTTCTTCACATATTCTTTGGCATCAGCCATCATTTTTGGCCAATAAAAGCCTAAACGGGTTAACTTATGAGCCAAGGCCCTGCCCCCCAAGTGCTGCCCGCAAATGCCTTCATGCACTTCCTCAAGAGCCAAGCGTGCCTCATCGGGCCTGAGACACCTCAAGTAAGGAACCACGAAAGATCTTTTATATAGAATCCCATCTATCAAAGAGTACCTTAGTGCTCGAACAGTTAACTTCCGTGCCTCAATTGTATCGCTTGGCAACCAACCGGTCTGAATGTGAGCCTTGATGGGATCAATCCATGACGTCCCCAAGCCTACGGGAGCCACAAGCTTAACATCTATGCTTCGTGTCTTCAAAACACGGAAGTACACACTTCCTGAACTTTCTTCAATCTCAGATGAAGCAAACTTTGATAGCGCATCTGCTTTAGCATTTTCTTCCCTTGGAATGTGTTCAACATGGCATTCATTAAATTGGGTCATCACAGCCCTTACTAGGCGAACATACTTTGCCATCGTATCATCCCTTGCTTCAAATTCTCCCTTTACCTGGGATATGATCAACTTCGAGTCTCCACGGACCTTTAAGTTTTTGACTCTAAGTGTCCCAGCTAGACCAAGGCCAGCAATCAGGGCTTCATACTCTGCCTCATTGTTTGTGGTTGGGAAGTCTAGCTTCATGGCATACTCAATTAAGAATCCATCAGGGCTTTGCAAAACCAACCCTGCTCCACTGGAATTTGTTTTTGATGCTCCATCAAAATAGAGAACCCAATATTCTTTCTCCTTGTCCCCATTGTCGACTCCCTTGTCTTGAGGTGTGGTATCTTCCTGCCCCCCGACTTCTTGGTTGGGTATGGTACATTCCACCACGAAGTCAGCTAGTGCCTGGGCTTTTATGGCCATACGTGGCTTATACTTGAGATCGAACTCTCCCATTTCTATTGCCCACTTAATTAGTCTCCCACTTGCCTTGGGACTGTGAATGATATTTCTCAGTGGCTGATTTGTTAGCACTTCAATTTGGTGAGCTTGAAAATAAGGACGCAGCTTTCTTGAAGCCATTACCAAGGCTAAAGCGAATTTCTCAATGGCTGAATAATTCAACTCAGCACCATGCAAAATTTTGCTGACATAGTATACGGGTTTCTGGACTTTCAGTTCCTCCTTAACCAACACCGCGCTCAAGGCGCTTTCTGAAACAGCCAAGTACAAGAATAAAACTTCACCCAGAACTGGCTTGGCCAACAACGGGGCCTGGCCCATATACTTCTTTAACTCTTCAAATGCCTTCTGATTTTCCTCACTCCATACAAAGTCTTTAATGTTCTTTAATGACTTGAAGAATGACAAGCACTTGTCTCCTGACTTGGAGATGAATCGTCCTAGCGCAGCAACCCTTCCTGTGAGTTTCTGAACATCCTTGACAGTTTTTGGGGGTTCCATGTCCAGGATTGCCTTTATTTTATCGGGGTTAGCCTCAATTCCCCTCTTTGAGACCATCAATCCCAAGAATTTTCCAGATCCTACTCCGAAAGCACACTTCGTGGGATTCAACATCATCTTGTGGTACCTCAGGACCTCAACAGCTTCCCTCAAATGGGTTATATGATCAGTCTTTACTAGACTCTTGACTAGCATGTCATCAACATAGACTTCCATAGTCTTCCCAATAAGATCCTTAAAAATTTTATTCACCAACCTTTGATAGGTGGCTCCTGCATTCTTGAGACCAAACGCCATAACAAGATAACAATAAACACCAAAGTCAGTGATAAATGATACCTTTGGAATGTCATCCTTATGCATTTTGATCTGGTTGTATCCGCTAAACCCATCCATGAAACTCAGCATCTCATGTCCAGCGGTGGCATCAATCAAAGTATCAATTCTAGGCAGCGGAAAACAGTCTTTGGGGCATGCATCATTCAGATCGGTGAAGTCTATACACATCCTCCACTTTCCATTAGCCTTCTTCACCATTACAGGGTTTGCTAACCACTCCGGAAATTGAATCTCCTCAATGAAACCAGCCTCTAAGAGCTTTTCCACTTCCTGCTTTATAGCCTCTTGTCTTTCCGGGGCAAAATTTCTTTTCTTTTGTTTCACTGTCTTCCGGCTTGGATCCACGTTTAACTTGTGGGTAATTAACTCCGGGTCTATGCCTGGCATATCAGCTGCTGACCATGCAAACACATCACTATTTTCTTGCAAAAATTTCACTAACTTCCCTCTAAGGGGCTCCTCTAATGTAGCTCCAATGAAAGTCATCCTCTCTGGATTCTTGGGATCTAAAGGAACCGAAACCAATTCTTCTGCTGGCCTTCCTCTATTCTCATCATTTTCTCGAACATCCATATCTTCAATAGGAAGAACCTGCCCCCCGACTCCATCTGCCCTCAAAGAGGCCACATAACAGCTTCTAGCCATTTTTTGATCTCCTCTCTCTTCTCCAATCCTACCATAGCGTGACTCCAAAGGACTTTACTGATGTGGTGGCCACCCCTGACCTTGAGAGGATTAAGCTCATGGGAGCCCAATCTCTGGCTTCGTCTAACGCCTACTTTCAAGGCGCTGTGAGGCAAGCCGAATCATGGAAGCGGGCTTCTAATAAGGCCGATAATGCCCTTAGGAGGCAGCAGAAGAAGTATGCTACCCTGGAGAAGAAGCTCAAGCGCAAGGAGGAAGAACTCGGAGAGTCTAACGCCGAGCTGGTGGTACTTCGGGCGGATAAGGATAAGGCTATAAACAACTATCTGGACTCGGAGGAGTTTGCCCAATCTATGAGGATTAGGGATGATTCAGTCTTTCCCGAGTTTTTTAGGACTGGTTGGGACACGGCCCTTGGGACCGTGAACGAGGCTTGTCCTGATATTAACCCGGCGGACTATATCTGTCCTGATGACGAGGCTTTGCTACAGAGCTTTCTTCATCCTAGCTGTTTCCTCGACCAAGGGGACATTGTCCTCGTTAATCTCCTTAGCAGCTGAAACAAAGCAAAAGACAAAATAAGTGATGTTAATAATGCGTGAAATAAAGAAAAATTGAGAAGGGAAGAGAAATACCCTGTTGAGAAACAGAGGATAGTCCCACATGAATCAGGGAAAACTCTTCTAAAAGAGTCCAGCTGGTGGTGGTGCCATCATCCTGAGTGAGCCCATTGTAAATGATAGTTTCTTCAGGAGTTAAGTGAATGGATTTGAGGCTACCATCACTGACCTTCCCGAAGGAAGATCGAAAGAGCGTGCCCCAGTCGCCATTCTCCCAACGTAACCCAACGAAACTATTCCTCCAATTTGGATTATTATCAGGAATAGAGGCGCTATTAAAGATATGTTTGCTTTTGGGCCTTTGTTTGACATAAACCCAGCCACAAATATTGGAAGAACTATTGTAACATTGAAAGACTTTCCTAAAAATGGCTACAGAAAGAGGAAAGCCCTCCCTAAGACAACAAACCATAAAACATAGAATATTCCTCCAGGCGTTTGGAGGAAGCTGACACGGGTTGATTTGTAAGTCAGCCAAAAGATGAGGGATAAAAGGATGGAAAGGGAACCTAAGCCCAGCATTAAGGGCGTCGGTGTAGATGAAGAGAGTATCGGGCCTCCAGTGGCAAGTGCGGTCACCACCAGAGACTGGAACTAGTCTAAAGGGGGGAGGGACGTTATAACGAGCATTTAGTTTATTGAAATCTATGTTATGCCAAGTATTACAGTGATTAAAGGAGTCGAGATGTGCAGTGGAAGGATATTCATCCCCCCTAGTATTAATCATATCAATTAAAGACATATATGAAGAGCGGATCTCGATATCCTTACCTCGTTTTGAAGCCGAGGCTATCTTGGCCGCCCTCTCGGAGCTCTTGTCAGCCATCTAGTAAAGACTGGAAAAGACTTGGGAGGAGAAAGGAGTGGATTAGAGAGAGGAGAAGATTAGGAAGTTTGAGATGAAGAGAAATGAAATGAGAGGTGTGAAGAAGCACACTCTCATCCCACCTATATATAGGAGAAATAAGGGGATTTGGGCCTCAAAAAAGCCCATTTGAGCCCAAAAATAAGAAGGTTCTGGAATTATCCAGAAAATCCCTGGAAAAATTGAGAGAAATTTGAATTTTTTTGAAAATTCTGGAAGAATCCAGAATAACCTTAGAAGAATTTGGAATTTGGGCTCAGAAATGAGCCCCAATTCTAGAAAAATCTTGAAAAACCCAAGGCCCAGTACCAAGGCCCAAATACATAAAGCCCTATTTGAGGCCCAAAATGATTTTTCCAGGCCCAGGATTAATAAAGATAGTGGGCCCCAAGGTCAGAACAGCCCAGAAAAGGGCCCAATTAGTTAAAAATACAAAACCCAGTTGAAATGGGCCCAGGTTATAAACCAAAAAAGGGGATGGCCCAAAAGAATACAGCCCAGGTTTAAGGGCCCAAATCCAAATTACAGAAATATATTCAAGACCAATTCGACCAGGAAACACAAAGGAATCCTGATCGAAACTCCTGAGGTCGAAATCTTGTCGATCAGGGCTGAAAAATAAGCTTAATTCGACCTGAATTAAGACTCATTCGACTAGAAATCAACTGAAAACCCTGGTCGAAACAATCCTGCTCGAAATTGCTTCGACCAAGGCAAGAAAGGCGGCTAATTCGGTCAAAACAAAGAATTCTGACCCAAAACCCTGACCGAAAATTTCCTGGTCGAAAAGGGGAAATAGCTGTTTCATTCGATCAGAATGGCAGAACGTTTTTGACCCGGTCGACCAGGAAACCAAATAAAATCCTGGTCGAATGAGCCCTGCCCGAATTTGCATCGACCTGGGCAACAAATGAGGGTTAATTCGGTCAAAAAACGGAGATCCTGACCGAAAAGGACGAAAATCCTAGTCGAAAAAAAAAAAAAAAAAAAAGGGAAAAAAAAAAATCCTGGCCGAAATTCGACCAGGACCTCTGCTCGAATATTCCTGCTCGAATTTCCTTCGACCAGGGCTGAAAGAAGGTTAATTCGACCAGGATCCTGGCCGAATGGATCCCTGGTCGAAAACTGTATAAAAAAAAAAAAAAAAAAAGAGAGAAAAAAGAAAAAAAGGGGGGAAAAAAAAATCCTGGAAAATTACAAAAAAATCAGGAAATTCCTTAAAATAATTTTTGAAAAATGTTAATATTTTCAGAAATTAAGGGAAAATCCAGAAATTAAGGAATAAATCCAGAAATTAAGGATAAAATCCAGAAATTAAGGAATAAATCCAGAAATTAAGGATAAATTCCAGAAATTAAGGAATAAATCCAGAAATTAAGGATAAAATCCAGAAATTAAGGAATAAATCCAGAAATTAAGGATAAATTCCAGAAATTAAGGGAAAAAATCCAGAAATTAAGGATAAATCCCAGAAATTAAGGGAAAAATCCAGAAATTAAGGGGAAAATTCCAGAAATTAAGGATAAATCCCAGAAATTAAGGGAAAAATCCAGAAATTAAGGGAGAAATCCAGAAATTAAGGATAAATCCCAGAAAAATAAGGAAAAATCCCAGAAAAATTAGGGAAAATCCCAGAAAAATTAGGGAAAATTCCAGAAATTAGGGAAAAATCCCGGAAATAAGGGAAAAATTCCTGGAAATCAAATAATTCCTAAATAAAAAAATTCGTTGTAAACGTGTAGGTCGCTCCACACTTTACGGAAAAACGAAACCCTGTAAGGGAACAAATAGATTTAACTTCTGCGAAACCTATTCAATGTTTCCCAAAAGTTGGGGGGCAAATGATAGGGATAAATAAATTATGATTGTATAATTAAATACTGCATTAATTGTACAAGCTGTGGGCTGCTAGGCCCAATAAATAGATATATGATACTCAAACCAGAAAGGTTAAGCCTGATGGACCAGATCAGGCCTGACGGAATAAAAAAGGCCCAAAAGCCCTGATTATTAATTAATTTCGTAATTAATTAATAGGGGAGAAATCAGATGTTGAAAAGAGTCCCGATAAGGATATAAATCCTTAGAGATTAGCCTCAAGGGGACCTAAAAGGATAAGGAATCAGCTTCCTACTTCCTAGGACTCCTAAGTCTATCCTAATTCAGAGGCTTATCCACCAAGTCTCCTATACCAAGTCCAATTCAAGGACTCCCACATCTATATAAGGGGTCTCACCCCCACCAATCAGAACTACGTTTTTTGACTTGATCCTTGGCAATCAGCAAGGTACGTAGGCATCTTGTTAAGGCAGATTGAGTCACGAAACACAAGAGCAGTCAAATCGAGCCTCGAAGCTCACGTTCCTTAGTATTAAATACAGCAATTATATATAGTAGCTTTAATCCATAACAACACCTGTTACTGATGCTGTTCAAACTCCAGAATTATCAACAACACCTTCTCTGCATCAAGATGCTGATGATCAGATTTTAGGTGAGCATCAGGATATGGCTGTTGATCAGAACTTAGTATCAGATCAGCAATTAGAGGATCCTGAAGCCTCCATTGCTACTCACACTGTTATCCTATCAGAAGATACTGATTCTTTAAGTTCTGATGCTGTAAATGTTGGAGATACTGGTGAAGCTGCTACAACTGTAGATGCTGATGAAGCAGGTCCTTCAGGACATACTCCTCCACCGACTCTTCTTAAGTCTGAACTAGTAAAGGAGTTTGTTATCAGGGATGCACCAGTGCCTTGGAGTGAAACTCCTGCAGGTCAGGAGTGGACTAAGGAATGGAACTCAGTTTCATGTGTTCCAAATGCTTTACATCTTGCTGAGCACTTGACTAAAGCTGATGAAATGTTAAATTCTGATGATTTTAAAACCCAGCTTAGAGTCACTGCATTGAGTACTAAACATCTACAAGGTCTTCATTCCAATACTCATGCAGAGCTACACAAGATTCAGGAGAACTTTATCAAACAGGAACAAGTTTGGAAAATTGATAAGAAAAAGTTCTTTCAACCTACCATTGACAGGATTGCTTATATTGAGAAAACTCAAGAGAAACAACAAGCTCAGATTGATCAAATTTTGACAAATCAAGCTTCTCAGCAATCGCAACTTACTGAAATCTAGACCTCAGTGGAACTACTTATCTCTCTTTTATTACCTGCTGATGCCAAAAAGGGGGAGAAGGTAATTAAGTCCAAATGCAAAACCAACAAGACAATGCTAGGAAAGGATGATGGAAAAGATGGCCAAGGAAACTCTGGAATGGGTAGTGGTCATAGTCAAGGTAGAAGGTTTACATCAAGACAAGCTAGTCACAGAACAAGTTCTGATACTGGAAAAAGAATAAGTTCTGCTGCTGGTAAAAGGATAAGTTCTGATGAACTTCTAGATCTTGATGAGGAAATGTCAAGACAGTTATTTCTTCAAGAAAATCCAGGGATGGACTTGGAAAGTTTAAAGGAAGAAGAAGCCAGACTTAAATCAGAGAAAGTCACATCTAAATCTGAAGCTTCTGGTAAAAAGTTACTTCCAAAACTTAAAGGCATTGTGATCAAAGAAAGGACACATACTGAAGTAACATTGGCTAGATCACAACCACAGATAGATCCAAGATCCAAGGGTAAAGAAAAGGTTGGTGAACCTATCAAGGCTTATGTACCTCCTGAGGAAGAAGAAATTACTGATGGAAAAGATGATCTTGCTCTGACTTCAAGAAAAGTTCTTAAAACAACCTTTGACATGGCTCAAGTTGTTCAGAGTCAAGAAATTGTAAGTTCTGATATTCAGAAAAAGCAAGTAACCTCTGACAGAGCTCAAGTTAACTTGATATCAGAAAATAGATCAAAGACACTCCTACCAGGATTTACTAAAACAAAACAGACTCAATCTTTGAAGACTACTGCAAGTGGTTTTGAAGCAAGAGTAGTTACTGGAAAGGAAGCTAGAGATAAAACTGGATTGGGAAGTGCTGATGAAAGAAGAGTACACAACACTACCAATGATCCAACTTCATTGAGTGAACCAGGTATTGGAGCAACTCCTGAGAGATTGAATCAACTGGAATCTGTACAGATGGTTTACCATACCTACTTGAATGAATACATCATGTTGTATTTCATGACAAATGGTAGGGTTTATCATATAAGATAAAATGCCATTCCTTTGAAGTATTTTGAAGAATTGGAGCATGTACTTTTCTTACTTCAAGTGGATGACAGAATAACAGAGATTGCTGCAAACTACTTAAAAGAACAGATTCAGAGACAGAAAAGGCTTTATTCTGTTAAGTCTGACAGCATATATGTTCCAAAGTACAGAGATCACAATGGTGATATTGTTGATATGACGCCTAATACTGCACAGATCAGAACGTATCTTGGTATTAAGGGACTTGAATTCAATCTTGAGTCTGACAAAGCTTATGTCATAAGACTAGATCAGGAGTTGAGAAAAGCAAAGATTAATGATCTCAGAGCTGCAATCTTTCAAACTGGTGAAAATACTGCAGAGCTTAAAGGTGTTAAAAGGAGAATGATTGATGAACTAAGATATGCTGAGAAATGTTTGTTGAAGAATTATCTCAGAACAACTCCTGACATCAGAGAGATCAGAAAATGAAGAAGCCAAGTCGAAGATCTACAACTGCTTAAATTCTGATATTTATACAGATTGAAGTTATCAGAAGTTGAAATTGGTAAAAACTTTAAGGACTGTAAGTTGTAGTTATCTAGTCTATTTCTCATGCATTTGTACTTAATGTTTTTGACATCATCAAATATCTGTTAAACTTGTATATTTTGTTAATTTACAAGTTGGGGGAGATTGTTAGATATATTTGATAATGTCATGGCTAATATGTTTTATGTTTAGCTTTCAGATCTTACGTGAACAGGATAAATCAGTACTTAACTGTTGATCAGTACTTATACTGGAAGTCAGGACTTAAGGATATCAGTACTTATTTTATCAGGAGATAATCATCAGAAGATAGATATCAGAACTTAAGTGCTGAAGGACAATCAGATAAGGACAGTAGCTGATTAAAGGAAAGAAGATCGAGATAAACATAAGAAGAGATATGCATGAAGAAGGAATTCCGTGAAGAATGGAATACTTGGAAGAAAAGATATCTGATTGATATATTTTAGGAAGCAGAATTATATTCCATGTCAATTAGCGATTATCTTGTAACTGTGTAGTATATAAACACAGACATAGGGTTTACACTATAAGTGTTATCATTATTAGAAAAGATTATTCATTGTAACCCTTGCAGCTCTCGTGATATTTGTTCATCACTGAGAGGTAACAGTTCCATACTGTAACAGAGTTTATTGTTTCAATAAAGTTTGTTTTCTGTTACTTAAGTTCTTAAAGTTCGATTTAAGTGTACTATACACTGTATTCACCCCCTCTACAGTGTGTGTGTGACCTAACATAGCCGAGACATAATTTGTTTTTAGTATCTTAATATTATCCGCCATTTTTTAAAAGAAATGAGAATAAAATTTCAATAATAAATTAAATTAATTGTGCACGAAAATTAAAACAAATAAATAATGTCCAACACACAAATTATCAAAGAATAGAATTGTAATTAAAATAGTAGAGAGCAAATTAGCCAAATAACCAATTAATTCTATTGGCCAAACAGTTCCTTAGACCTTGCAAACCACAAGTCGAGATCTCTCTGATTAAACGGTGAAAACACAGGTTTTTTCAGTAAAAAAGTGCAATTCCTGGGCTACAATAATCTGAGATCAAATTAAAATTTAACAGAGTTTGAGTACAAAATTAATAAATTAAAATATTGTTCCTTGTTCTCTCTCGCGACTGTATAGAATGTGTGTATAATAAGGAATGAAAACAAAGGAGCCGGTTTATATATACACACAAAACATACAAAAAATGGTTAAGTGCTAACTTGCGACAATAGGGGATCTGAAGGTCGCAAGTTGGGAGATAGAAATCTTCTTGAAGCAGTAACTTGCGACTACAGTTATTCGTAAGGTCGCAAGTTTGGAGATGGGGAATTGAGTTTAAGTTATAACTTGCGACTAAAGGAAATTAGTAGGTCGCAAGTTACAAGTTAAAACAGAATAAGCCAACAGCTAATTTGTGACTACTCTATAGAACAAAAGCAACAACATAAAATCTAAGTATTTGTCCTCTAGTTGCAAGTTAGAGAGTTACAACACTTGAACAAATTATTATTATTTTTTATTTACATAACCTATTTTTTTAACCAATTCATTACTTTTTTCATAAAAGAAAAAGATTAATAAATTGAAAATAAATATTGTGCTCCAAATTAAAATATCAAATGAATGTATTCTTTAAATATAGATTTATTTAAAATTCATTACATTGGTAATTCACAATTTTATTCATAATTAAAATAATTATTATCATTAATTTGATAATAATTATATTTTTATGAAATAAATTATGCTGCTTATTACTAATTAACTTTAATGAACCTCTTTAAATATCAAGTAATTTAAAGTCCACTAAAATTAATAAATTACAACTTTGATTGTTAACATTGAAGTTATTATCATTGAATTGATTAAGTTTCAATTAATTAAATCAAAATTATGCTTCTGTATTTTACTCATAACTTAACCAACTATGATTAAATTATTTTCAAACAATTTATCAATATAAATGTGCTCAAATATTTATCAACTAGATGCAAGCACACAAATATTTGAAATACGAGAAATAAATAATGACACATACATTCACATGTTCTTAAAATAGTAAAATTAAATAACAAGTGAATTTATCTAAGGCAAATTGCAGATATTGACTTCTAATTTATTAATTAAAAGGAGTTAACTTCCCAAGTTCACTAACCAACTTAGAGAAAGTGTTTTCATCAAGTGATTTTTTGAAGATGTCTGTAATTTGATCCTCTTTGGGTACAAAGTGTAATTCCATAGTGCCATTGGTGACATGCTCTCTGATAAAGTGATACCAGATATCAATATGCTTTGCTCTTGAGTGCTGAACTGGGTTGTTAGAGATTGCTATGGCACTAGTATTATCGCAGAATATTGGAATCTTTGACATCAACAGACCATAATCCCGGAGTTGGTTCCTCATCAACAAGATTTGAGTACAACAGCTTCCAGCAGATATGTATTCAGCTTCAACAGTTGATGTGGATACTGAGTGCTGCTTCTGGATATTCCAGGGATACCAACCTTCTTCCAAGAAACTGACAGCTTCCTGAAGTACATTCCGATCAATCTTACAACCTGCAAAATCTGAATCTGTATAGCCAACTAGGTTAAAACCTGTACCTGTAGAGTACCAAATACCAAGATTTGGAGTCCCCTTAAGATACCTAAAAATCCTTTTAATAGCTACAAGATGAGACTTTTTAGGATCAGCTTGAAATCTAGCACATAAGCATGTTGCAAACATAATATCTGGCCTACTTACTGTAAGATAGAGTAATGAGTCTATCATACCTCTATAGCTTGTGATGTCAACTTTCTAACCAGTTTTGTCTTGATCAAGCTTAGAGGCTGTTAGCATTGGAGTCTTTGCCGGAGTTGAATCTTCCAGATTGTACTTCTTGAGAAGTTCTCTGATGTACTTGGATTAATAGATGAATATACCATTTTTCCTTTGACTCACTTACAATCCAAGTAACTAGTTCAACTCTCCCATAATGCTCATTTCATACTTACTCTGCATTAGCTTAGAAAATCTCTTGCAAATATCATCATTAGTAGAGAAAAATATAATGTCATCAACATATACTTGAACTAATATCATATCAGATTTATGCATTTTATGAAACAGAGTTTTATCTACAACACCTCTAGTAAAACCATTTTCAAGTAGAAATTCTGAGAGAGTGTCATTGTGACGGTCTCAACCCCGGGGTCAGGGGCTGATGTCACCAAAAAAATATGATAAACTATAACATAAACTACTAAATAAACTTTTCTTATAACACACGACCCCAAACCGGGAGCCGAGACAGGTTCAAGTATTATTTAGGTTACAACATAACACTACCTTATTCAAAATTCAGACATCCTCACTTATTACAGCAACTCATCAGACCTCAGGGTCTGATACAAACTACCTCAGAGGAGCCGGGACCGGAGGCTGACACTCTACACTGACCTGGTCTTCTAGAAATCTGCAATGAATAAATACAAAAAAGCTGCAAGGGTGAGCAATCCATTGCTCAACAGTACCTCTATATGAATAACCAGTAAACAGGATGTATACAAAAAAAATAGTATAGGAACAGATATCAAACTAGTTTACGAAAAATCAGTAAAATAGGTATAAACTGGATATCAAAACTAGCATGCTCTGCAAAATAATATCATATGTAGTGTGCTTTGTCAAAATATCAGAGTTCAAGTTCAGCATGCTATTTCCTTTCCAAAACCACTGTCCATTGCTGGACCCATAAATCATCTATCCCGTTACGGGGACCATAAACTATTTGTTCCATTACGGGAACCACTAAACAAAGTCAAGTATAAACGTGGATGAATTCTAGGGACAGATGATCAGTCTATCCCCCCACAATTTGTTCCGGAACTCAGAGACTAGCTAGGTATCTGTCATGCTGGACTAAGTGGCCTACCAGTGCGCGCATCCGACTTAGCCTCTTACGCAACCATGCTGGGCCGTTACCTAATAGCGGGCCTCTTACGCCACTGACCATCCAATATCTGATTCATTTGTATCCAGTTTCCAAAATCATTTACACCTATCTCTTTTTAAATGATTACAGCACACATTCTAAAAATCCCTTTTCAATTTTAATCACAATCTAGAGATAGGCATTTTCAGAAGTTACTTTTTCCCCAAAACATCATTTAGTAAAACATATTTAAATACGGGGAATACGTAACTTAAAATATTATGTTCCAGTACATAATTCAAATCAATAACTATTCATATATACTGAACTGTAAAAGATTAGTTCAGGGGTACTTGCCTTGTGAAGCTTTGCACTAACTCTGGCTTAACTCTAATTGACTTCAACTACAGGGTCCTTCGACTCGAACCTACGAAATCGAAACAACCTAGGTTAAACGACCGATTATGCTTGACGTTTCCTCACTAACTAATTACCCAACGACATAATTCCCGACTCGTAAGCCTATCAATAATAATAATATATAAGCAATAATAGTGCATATAGAAACCAGGGGTCAATTTGTATTAACGAGATATATACTCGATTCGTAATTTAAGGTAATTTTTAGAAAAATTTGGACAGCGACTCCTATATTTATAGGCCTACCCGTCGAAACATCAATCGACGTCAAATCCAAACAAAATCAATTTGAATCGTTACATAACTAAATTTTTAGTCCCGAAAACAATTAATACAAATTATTTTATTTATTAAAATATTTAGGACTTAGAACAGGGTCATCACCGTCCACCGTGCGCTCGTAAAAATTCATCGCACGCGGCAGTAAAATTTATTGGTGCCCGAAAATTCTTCGGGTTTCCAAATAAACTTCGCCGATTACTAAAAATCATTTTTCCCACACGAATAATTTATTTCACGAAATCAGTCAATAAAATTCCTGCAAGAAATATAATAATTCCAGAACTGCAATCGACAAGAACAACAGGAACAGGGAAGCAAAAACCCAGGCGGCACACACGCGACGCGCCACCGCGCAGCACCACCACCTCAACATAGACACAACAAAACGCACACACCACTGACTATATACACACACAGATCATCTATATACATGTACATATATGCATAGACAAAGGAACGAAGCTGAGTGGCCGGAAAAGAAACCCACTGGAAATAGGCCGGAAAACAGGTGGAAGATGACCGGAATCCAGGGAAGCAAAAACGGAAGGAAGAAACCGAGAGGAAGAGAGAAGAAAATGGGAGAGAACGATCGAGGGAGAGACTGGAAAGAGAGAGATTGAGATTGATGTTTACAGAGACAAGAAACAAATGACTCACCCCTCCCTGCTACTCAATTACACGGCACGTGTCCAATTAAATGGATACGTGTCATTCTCTGAATAACTGCAAGCCGATTCACATTTTTTTAATGTATTTTGATAATACAAATTGCAAATAAATATTACTCAAAATTGTACCAAAATAATCCTAAAATTTCATAAATATCCCGAAACAGATAAAACATAAATTTCATAATTTTTAAAACATTTTTGAAGTGCAACTTATACCCCATTTAACAATTAAACGAAACAACGTGCGAGTGAAATTAACCCCAAAATTTACCAAAATAATTTTAAAATTCTCAAAATATTGTAAAAATAATAAAATATGAGTGTCATAATTTTTGAAGAATCCAAGAATTAAATATGGATTTTACAGTTAAATGAATTCAAAAATCATTTAGAAATATATAATTAGCAGAATATTGATTTGTAAATTTTATAAAATCCCAAAAATAATTAGTAAGATTATAAAAGCATAAAAATAATTTTAGAGACAATCCAAATAATTTTGGAAATAGGATTGTCATAAAATCACTTTTTAGAAGCGAAACCAAAAATAACATTGTGCAACAGTTAATCATAAAAACACACCATACAATCTAACAATCACATATAAACAATAATAAATAAACATAGAGACCATAAATAATATAAACTTCTTTATTAATTATCTACGCAATAATTACATATTTAAATATTACAGAAATATACGAGTCGTTATATCCATCCCCCCTTAAAAAGATTTTGTCCTCAGAATCTTAACTAATTAAATAAGTGAGGATATTTATCAAGCATATCTGATTCTAGTTCCCAGGTAGACTCTTCTACCCTAGGGTTTCTCCAAAGTACTTTAACTATAGGGTTAGATTTATTCCTAAGTACACGCTCCTTACGGTCTAATATCTGGATTGGCTGCTCCATATAGGATAAATCTGATTGAAGCTCGATCGGTTCATATTCAATTACTTGATTCGAGGTAGGAATGTACGGCTTCAACATTGACACATGAAATACATTATGGATATGCTGCCACTGCGGGGGTAGAGCTATCTCGTATGCAACTTTTCCTATTTGCTTCAAAACTTCGAATGGTCCTATATATCTCGGACTCAGTTTACCTTTCTGACCAAATCGAACCAATCCCTTCCATGGCGAAACTTTTAGTAATACCAATGATCCTATTTCAAAACTTATGTCCTTTCGATGTAAATCTGTATTTTTTTTCTGTCTATTCTGAGCGGCTTCCAATCTTTTTCGAATTAACACCACTGCTTCTTTCGTCTGCTGTACTAATTCAGGTCCTAACACTTTCTTTTCTCCTACCTCATCCCAATATAGAGGTGATCTACACTTTCATCCATATAAAGCTTCGTAGGGTGGCATTCCAATGCTGGCATGGAAACTGTTATTATAAGAAAATTCTATTAACGGTAAATGATCATCCCAACTTCCCTTGAAATCTAAAGCACATACCCTTAACATATCTTCGATCGTCTGAATCGTTCTCTCACTTTGGCCATCAGTTTGAGGATGATAAGCGGTGCTCATATTTAACTTAGTCCCTAAATACTCTTGAAACTTTGTCAAAAACCTTGAATTAAATCTTGGATCTCGATCTGATACTATAGATACAGGTACCCCATACTTGGCAACTATCTCATCTAAATATATTTTAACTAGCTTTTCCAGAGAATACTTTTCGTTAATCGGAAGGAAATGCGCTGATTTGGTCAATCTATCAATGATCACCCAAATGGCATCGTGATTCGATATTGTCCTTGGCAAGCCCACCATGAAATCCATTGCAATTTCTTCCCACTTCCACTATGGAATCTCCAGAGGATGTAACAATCCACTGGGCCTTTGGTTCCCTGCTTTTACCCTCTGACACACGTGACACTTACTAACCCATTCTGCAATCTCCTTCTTCATTCCTGGCCACCAGAAGTGCTTCTTTAAATCTTGGTACATCTTCGTGCTACCGGGGTGCATAGAAAACCTAGAATTGTGCGCTTCGCGCAATATTTCATTCTTCAGTTCTGCTACATTAGGAATCCAAATGCGAGAGGAAAACTTAAATAAACCGTGATTATCCTTTTGAGTACATAATTCTTCTCCTGTCAGATCTTCCAATTCTTGTTCCATAACTTCTTCTTGACACCTTTTAATCTTTTCCATTAACGCTAGCTGGAAAGTAATCTCGTACAATTGTTCCTGACCATCACTTGATACTCGAATTTTAATTTCCATCTTTTCTAAATCTCGGACTAATTCGTCCGCGATACGGTCCATATTTAATTTCTCCTTTCTACTTAAGGCATCAGCTACCACATTGGCCTTACCTGGGTGATAATTAATCGAACAATCATAGTCCTTAATCAATTCCAACCATCTCCTTTGTCTCATGTTTAAATCCTTTTGGGTGAATATATACTTTAAGCTTTTATGATCCGTGTAGATATCACATTTCTCTCCATACAAGTAATGATGCCATAACTTCAAAGCAAACACTATAGCCGCCAACTCAAGGTCATGAACTGGATATTTCTGCTCATGGGGTTTTAACTGCCTAGATGCATACGCAATAACCTTATCATATTGCATTAGCACACAGCCTAATCCTTTAAGAGAAGCGTCACTGTAAATTATGAAATTCCCTGTTTCATCTGGTAATGCTAACACTGGTGCTGTCACTAGTCTTTTCTTAGCTCTTGGAAGCTTTCTTCACATTTCTCCATCCAAACAAATCTCTCATTCTTTCAGGTCAGCTTGGTCAATGGGGTTGCAATCTTGGCAAAGTCCTTCACAAATCTTCGGTAATAGCCTGCTAATCCAAGAAAACTTCTAATTTCCGTCGGGGTCTTCGGTTGCTCCCATCTGGATACCGCTTCAATCTTCGCAGGGTCTACCTTAATACCATCCTTACCAACTAAATGACCTAAAAACTGAACTTCCTCCAACCAAAATTTACATTTTGAGAACTTAGCTTATAATTGTTTTTCTCTCAACCTTTGTAATGCAATCCTTAGATGTCCGGCATGGTCTTCTTTGGTCTTTGAGTAGATGAGGATGTCATCAATAAATACAGTAACAAACTTATCTAGATACTCCTTATACACCCGGTTCATTAAATCTATAAAAGCTGCTGGCGCATTAGTCAACCCGAATGACATCACTAGAAACTCGTAATGGCCATACCTGGTTCGAAAGGCAGTCTTCGGTATATCTTCAGGCTTGATCTTCAACTGATGATAGCCCGATCTCAAGTCGATCTTGGAAAAACAACATGCTCCCTTCAGTTGATCAAACAAATCATCAATCCTGGGTAGGGGATACTTATTCTTGATGGTTAACTTATTCAATTCTCGGTAGTCAATACACAATCTCATGCTTCCATCCTTCTTTTTCACAAACAACACTGACGCGCGCCCCGGGGATACACTTTGTCTAATTACCCCTTTATCCAAAAGTTCCTGAAGTTGTTTAGCTAGTTCTTTCATTTCTACTGGGGCCATACGGTAAGGTGCCTTTGAAACTGGTTCTGCTCCCGGAATCAGATCAATAGAAAACTCAATCTCCCAATCTGGTAATAATCCTAGAAACTCGTCTGGAAACACATCTGAAAATTCATTAACTACTGGAATTTCCTCCAATCCGGGAACCCTCTTCTCAGTGTCCACAACATGGGCTAAATATGCTTCATATCCTTGTCTCAATAACCTCTTTACTTCCAATATAGAAAGAACTTTCTTGTCCTGCTTCTGTCCTTGATAAACTATCCTTCTATTGTCTTCTGAATATAACAAAACTTTCTTTTTCTTATAATCAATATTTTCCTTATGCTGAGACAACCAATCCATTCCTAGAATTACATCAAACTCTCCTAACTGAAAGGGTATTAAATCCACCGAAAAGAAATGCCCCCAAATTTCTATTTGACATCTAGGACAAAACTGGTTTACTGAAACTTTATCCTGATTAGCTACCTCTATAGACAAGGGCTCATTTAGATCCTTCACCATCAAATCCATTTTAATTACACATTCTTTAGATATAAAAGACTTAGACGCTCCCGAATCAAATAAAACCTTAACAGGAACGGAATTTAGAGAAAGCGTACCTGCAACCACATCTGAATCTTGAGCATTAGATCCCTTGGTCATTTTAAAGGTTCTGGCTCTTGCTGTGCTAGTTGCTGGTCCTTGAGATTCATTCCCTCCTACACTGTCTTGAGTAGCCATCCTGCAGTTTCTAGAGATGTGCCCAACCTTACCACACTTGAAGCAGGTGACTCCGATGTTTCCTGTGTTACACTCTGACGCATAATGACCCTATTTATCGCATTTAAAACACTGGACATCCTTTCGGCACTGACCACTATGCTTTTAACCACATAACTTACAATCCACAACTGGCCTGGTTGACTGGACTGGGGCAGAGGCAACTGAGGTGACACCAGAATTCGTCTGAGCCATGCCTTGCCTTCTAAATCTCTTATTTCTATTCCGGCCAAACTTCCTTGGGAACTTCTGACTAGACTCCTCCTGGTCTGCATTACCTATACCACCTTCAAACTTTCTCTTCCGATCATTCCTTTCCTTAGAGGCCAACTTCTGATCACTCTCAATCACCAGGGCGACTTGAACTACAGAGGTATATGTCTTAAGCTATAGGGCCACCACTCCACTACGAACTTCCGGCTTTAGTCCTTGTTGAAATCTCCTAGCTTTCTGAATCTCAGTGTTCACATATCCAGGGGCTAGTCGGGCCAACTCCGTAAACTTGGCCTCATATTCAACCACACTCTTTTCTCCTTGCTTCAATTCCAAAAACTCTACTTCCAACTGACTCTGTAAACAATCTGGAAAATACTTCTCTAGAAACAACTCCGTAAATCTGGCCCAAGAAACAGGGCCTTCTCCTTCTAAGGTACGCGCAGATTCCCACCAAAAACTTGCCTCACCTTTAATAAAATAACTAGCATAATCCGACTTAGAATCATCACTCACCTGAATAAGGGTGAAGGATTTCTCCATTTCTTTAAGCCAAATTCTAGCAGCAACCGGATCTACCTCGCTCTTAAACTCTGGGGTTTTAACTGACTAGAAAGACTTGAAATTAACAGTCTGGTTCAACTCTATTGGTTGGGGTTGTTGTTGAAGCTGTAACTGTTGTTGGATTTGCTGATGTTGTTGTTGTATAAATTGCTGCTGTTGTTGTTGCTGTTGCAGGAATTGTTGTTGCTGCTGCTGGAATTATTCTTGATGCTGAGCCATCTGATTAGACTGTTGGCGCAGCAAATCTAGTAATCCATCCATGACTGGGCCCCCTTCAGAGTTCCTGCTAGAGGAATTGGACGGGAAATTTTTCTTGGGAGGCATTCTCCTGGAACACAACAAAAATGTTTTATATGAAAATTGTGCCCCCGGGTAGCAACAGCTTTATGCATCAGGAGAATGCGGTCACAATTAAATATTCCCTTCCTTGTTTATTTGGGGTCCACCCATGATTCATAAATAAACTCAACAAATCCAGCAACAAATACGACAATAGCAGTAACAGCAATAACAAAAGTGCAATAGAATAAAACCAACAATAATAACGTCATAAAAATAGTACAACAACAGTACAAATCCATCTAACAACTACAGTACAACACTCATAATATACTAAGTACACAACAAAATTGGCTATCATAGCAGCCCCGCCTAATACAATCTATAGTACATAATGATCATAAATAGGAAAAGCATCTACAGAACTCCTACAACTAACTCCGAACTATGTATCTCACTGCAGCAACTCTGATCTAGCCACTGCCACTACCACCAATGGATCCTAACTCAAATACCAACCAGTTCACAAGATCCTGGTACTGAACAGCTCTAAACTCGGAGCTAATAAAATGATCAATGGTCCGAGCTCTCTCTACCGCAGCCTGAGTCAAGGATCGCACTCTCTCCTGCACATCGGGGGAAGGGGCAGGGATGCCCTGAAAAGGCCCGACCGGAATCTGGTCAAGCTGAGCTGCTAACCCTGGGCTCTGCTCTCTGATCAAAGACTGGTTCATCGCTCGGTGAACATGGTAAGGGATCGGGGAGGATGCACCTGAAAGAACAGATGGAGGAACAGGTGGTCTCGAGGTGGAGGAACTGGGACCACATCCTGGAGGGAAATCCCTAACAGCCGACACTGACCTTCGTATCCAGCGAGGATGGATACTAGGTCCTGACACACCTCCTGATGCAACTGGAGGAACGGGTGGAGGAGGCATGGGAGTCTCCTCGGCTACAACATCCAAAGTCCGCTCAGAGTCTGAATCATCTGAATCTGACGGGTTCCCCCGAGAAGGAGAACTGGAGATCACTATGGGCCACTGACAACCATAAGAATATACAAGGAAAACATAACAAGGTTAAGGCACGTCTATTAGAATATTAATAGATGTCAGGGTAACGCCGTCGGAACCATCGACTGACACTTAAGGTTGCTCCTCGACATGAGTTGATGACTCATACTATATGACATACTTCCTACACCTTACTGACTCAACTCTTAACCTAAATTAGGTACTTGAACCTGTAGCTCTGATACCAACTGTGACGGTCTCAACCCCAGCGTCAGGGGCTGACGTCACCAAAAAATATGATAAACTATAACATAAACTACTAAATAAACTTTTATTATAACATACGACCCCAAACCAGGAGCCGAGACATGTTCAAGTATTATTTAGGTTACAACACAACACTAACTTATTTAAAATTCAGACATCCTCACTTATTACAGCAACTCATCAGACCTCAGGGTCTGATACAAACTACCTCAGAGGAGCCGGGACCGGAGGCTGACACTCTACGCTGACCTGGTCTTCTAGACAACTGCAATGAATAAATAAAAAATAAGCTGCAAGGGTGAGCAATCCATTGCTCAACAGTACCTCTATATGAATAACCAGTAAATAGGATGTATACAAAAAAAACAATATAGGAACAGATATCAAACTAGTTTATAAAAAATCAGTAAAACAGGTATAAACTGGATATTAAAACTAGCATGCTCTACAAAATAATATCATCTGTAGTGTGCTGTGTCAAAATATAAGAGTTCAAGTTCAGCATGCTATTTCCTTTCCAAAACCACTGTCCATTGTTGGACCCATAAATCATCTGTCCCGTTACGGGGACCATACACTATTTATTCCGTTACGGTAACCACTAAACCAAAGTCAGATATAAACGTGGATAAATTCTAGGGACAGCTGATTAGTCTATCCCACCATAATTTGTTCCGGAACTCAGAGACTAGCTAGGTTTCTGTCATGCTGGACTAAGCGGCCTACCAGTGCGCGCATCCGACTTAGCCTCTTACGCAACCATGCCAGGCCGTTACCTAATAACGGGCCTCTTACGCCACTGACCATCCAATATCTGATTCATTTTTATCCAGTTTCCAAAATCATTTACACCTATCTCTTTTTAAACGATTACAACACATATTCTAAAAATCCATTTTCAATTTTAATCACAATCTAGAGATAGGCATTTTTAGAAGTTACTTTTTCCCCAAAACATCGTTTAGTAAAACATATTTAAATACGGGGAATACATAACTTAAAACTTTCTGTTCCATTACATAATTTAAATCAACAACTATTCATATATACTGAACTGTAAAAGATTACTTCAGGGGTACTTGCCTTGCGAAGCTTTGCACTAACTCTGGCTTAACTCTAATTGACTTCAACTACAGGGTCCTTCGACTCGAACCTACGAAATCGAAACAACCTAGGTTAAACGACCGATTATGCTTGACGTTGCCTCACTAACTAATTACCCAACGATATAATTCCCGACCCGTAAGCATATCAATAATAATAATATACACGTAATAATAGTGCACATAGCAACCAGGGGTCAATTTGTATTAACGAGACATATACTCGATTCGTAATTTAAGGTAATTTTTAGAAAAATTTGGACAGCGACTCCTATGTTTATAGGCCTACCCGTCGAAACATCAATCTACATCAAATCCCAATAAAATCAATCTGAATTGTTACATAACTAAAATTTTAGTCCCGAAAATAATTTATACAAATTATTTTATTTATTAAAATATTTAGGACTCAGAACAGGGTCATCACCGTCCACCGCGTGCTCGTAAAAATTCATCGCGCGCGGCAGCAAAATTTATTGGGGCCCGAAAATTCTTCGGGTTTCCAAATAAACTTCGCCGATTACTAAAAATCGTTTTTCCCACAAGAATAATTTATTTCACGAAATTAGTCAATAAAATTCCTGCAAGAAATATAATAATCAATATAATAATTCCAGAATTACAATCGACAAGAACAACAGGAACAGGGAAGCAAAAACCCAGGCGGCACACACGTGACGCGCCACCCGCGCAAGCACCACCACCTCAACACAAGACACAACAAAACGCACACACCACTTACTATATACACACACAGATCATGTAATACATATACATATATGCCATAGATAAAGGAACGGAGCTGAGTGGCCGGAAAAGAAACCAACCGAAATAGGCCGGAAAATAGGTGGAAGATGACCGGAATCCACAGGAAGCAAAAAAGGAAGGAAGAAACCGAGAGGAAAGAGAGAAGAAAATGGGAGATGAACGATCGAGAGAGAGACTGTAAAGAGAGAGATTGAGATTGATGTTTACAGAGACAAGAAACAAATGACTCATCCCTCCCGTTACTCAATTACACTGCACGTGTCCAATTAAATGGAAACGTGTCCTTTTCTGAATAACTGCATGCTGATCACATTGTTTTAATCTATTTGATAATACAAATTACGAATAAATATTACTCAAAATTGTACCAAATAATCCTAAAATTTCATAAATATCCCGAAACAGATAAAACATAAATTTTATAATTTTTAAAACATTTTTGAAGTGCAACTTATACTCGCATTTAGCAATTAAACGAAACAACGTCCAGGTGAAATTAACCCCAAAATTTACTAAAATAATTTAAAATTCTCAAATATTGTAAAGATAATAAAATATGAGTTTCATAATTTTTGAAGAATCCAAGAATTAAATATGGATTTTATAGTTGAATGAATTCAGAAAATCATTTAGGAATATATAATTAGCAAAATATTGATTTATAAATTTTATAAAATCCCAAAAATAATTAGTAAGATTATAAAGCATAAAAATAATTTTAGAGACAATCCAAATAATTTTGAAAGTAGGATTGTCATAAAATCACTTTTAGAAGCGAAACCAAAAATAACATTGTGCAACGGTTAATCATAAAACACACCACGCAATCCAATAATCACATATAAACAATTAATAAATAAACACAGAGACCATAAATAATATAACTTCTTTATTATTATCTACGCTAATAATTACATATTTAAATATTACAGAAATATGTGAGTCGTTATAGGTCATACATGTGCTTGGAGCTTGCCTGAGTTCATAGAGGGCTTTGAATAAAAAGTGTACAAAGTCATCCAGATTTGGATCTTCAAAAGGAGTCTTTTCATGATCTTTATTAATTAGGGTACGATTTTGAGTATAACATACTGTGTTGACAGTTTCATCCCAGAAGTAGGTAGGAAGTCTTGATTCACTTAGCATAGTCCATGCTGCTTCAACCAAGGTTCGATTCTTTCTTTCTAATACTCCATTTTGTTTTGGAGTTCTTGGGGCTGAGTATTGTCTCAAAATGCCTTTTTTGTACATAATGCATTTAGAAATGCATTCTTGAACTCTGTTCCATTGCTTGATCCGATCTTTCTGACAGGTAGTTTCGCTTCCAACTCAATCTTATTTATATGATCAACTATCATCTGTGGTGCTTCATCCTTTGACTGTAAGAACAACACCCATGTGTACTTGGAGTAATCATCGACTATCACTAAAGCACAAACTTTCCTTGATAGTGACAACACATTCACTGGACAAAATAAAATCCATGTGAATTAACTGAAGAGGTTCAGTTATGCTTGTCATTCTTTACTTCTGCGTGATGCTTTCTTTGACTTCCCCTTTTCACATGCTTCACAGAGTCCTCCTTGATAGAATTCCATCGTGGTAGTCTCTCACCATTCCCTCTTAACCAGAGAGTTCATTGTCTTAAAGTTCAAGTGCGAGAGCTTCTTGTGCCATAGCCAACTTTGTTCTAATGAAGCTTTGTTGTAGAACACCTCATTACTCCATCACAGATGGACTTCAAGTCAAATATGAACATATTACCTTTTCTCACTCCCTGTAAAGCAAGCTTCTCATCTTTCCAGTGAGTGATCAAACACCTTTCGGGTTTGAAGTCACCATTGTATCCTTTGTCAAAAAACTGACTGCTGCTCAGAAGATTATGCTTTAATCCTTCCACAAGAGAGATGTTTTCAATATTGACATTCCTAATTTCCAAATTGCCATATCTCTTAGTAAATCCTTTATTATCATCTCCAAAGGTAACTATAGGGCCATCTTTCTCAACCACACCTATAAGCAGGGACTGTTCCTCCTGTCATGTGCCTAGAACACCACTGTCCAGAATTCACATGAACTTTTCCTTTTAAAACTTACTGTAAACACAAATTGATTTAAGAAGACTTTGGTACCCAAGTTTTATTGGGTCCTGAAGATTTAGGGGTAGAACAGAGGATCAATAAATGAAACCTTAATAGGCTTAGCTTTCACCTTGACTGACTCATTTTCAATGCTAGTCTTGAAGAGATGTCAGACTTAGAGACAGGAGGTACTACAGTCTTTGCTGTGTGTAGCTCATTACTCATTGCTTGTCTTAGTGTCAGTGCAAGTGCTTAGCAGTTGTATGAAAAGCTTTAAATACTCAGACATGGTAACAAATGCACATGGCATACAACCAATTATGCCACAGGGCTCGTGAAAATAGGCATGTTATGCATGGAAGGCACAACTAGATGTTATAATATATTATACTTTAGCTTTTGTGCATGCATGTTGTAAGTGTGTGCAACAGAATTATAATTATTACATAACTTTCTAGATGCAGATGAGGAAGATGCAAATCAGATTTTTTTTATTTACACCTAACTTTACCATTCTTCATTCTTCTTAGCCTTAGCCTTAACCTTAACACTCTCACTAGTATTAGGTCATCTATGGTGTCTGGTTTCTTAAGTGTGTCTGGCTCTTTCTTATCCACCTTATTACCTAGGTCATCTTTGGGTTTAGCTTTACTAGCTGGAGCCATAGAAGTCTTAGGGAATTCCTCTACCTCTCTCCTCTCTCTCTCTTCTCTCTCTCTCTGTCATCAGCTAATTCAATTCCTCATGATTAGAAAACATACTTCATCCAAAGGTTCTGAACAGACTCAGTGAACACAGAGATACAGCATCCTTAATAACATATGGTACCCTTTTATGAGACAAACATGTTTATCTCTGATGCACCATTATGCTTCTTACTGGTTAGCGTTAGAATAGTCAAGTCCTATTGAAGTCTTAGATTTAAATCTTTGACTATATATTATCTCCTGATGAGTCATAGCTGCATTCTTAAATGCCTGTAACTTCTTTTCTAAATCAGTAATTTGGGTTCTAAGAATGGCTTCTATGTCAGCGTTGCACTTAACCTATTCTCTAAGTTTTATTCTTTTGCTTAAGGTCTTCTAAGCCAACTACAAGCAATTCTAGTTCTCATTTCTAGAGGTCAAACTCTCAGCTCCAAGAACTAACTTATCATTTTCAAGTTTATATGCAAGCATGCTTGTATGAACATTATACAATTCTAAAGTAAGTTCTGTATAGTAGATTTGTGTACAGATACAGACATGTCAATAGTGGTAAGTTCTGGAACCTGAGATGTTGTGGTGATTCCTCTACATAGTCTGCCATAAGAGCTAGGTTCACATACTCTTCCTTTTCATCTGAATCAGTATCATCCTAGCTTTTTCATTCAGCAATGTACGCTTTTCCCTTTTCCTTAAACCACATAAGCATTCAACTTCTCATTCTGCCTCTTTAGATCTTCATAAATTTCCTTCTTTTCATAGGAATATTTTTCTTTTGGTGCCTTGGGCTTTCTATAATCAGATGCAAAGTGCCCCAACTCATTGCAGTTGTAACATCTTGTTTGCTCTTGTCTACCCAGCTTGACTTGTAGCCTCCTCTTGAGCTTGACCCCATGAGTAGCTTCCCTTATGAAATCTCCCAAATGAACCCCTTGGTTTGTAGTTAGGTTTTTTTTGAATCTAACATGACTAAATTTTGCAGCCATAGATTTGTCCCAACTATTCAAGTTCTTCCTAAGTGAAAACTCACTTCATCCTCTGGTTCTCCATGAGCAATTTCATCTACAACAATTTTCTTGATTGTTGAGGAGGGTACAACCTTGACTTCTTGAGTTTCAGGTTCACGAACTACAAGTGCAGTAGTTTTGCAAGTGTCGTACTCTTACTGTCAACAAAACCAAGGCCATAGATAATAGCTATATGCTCTTGTTCCAATTTATGGGTTCTTAGCTTTCCATAATCGCATCCAGGGACATGGTAATAAAATCAGCTCTTTCCCTGATTGATGTTCTTTTGTTCCAAATGAACTGCAGAGTTAGCATGAACTTTCTGTAGACTCACATATAGGATAAACTTTCCCTTGTAGCTTTAGTTCGCTTAACAGTCTTATATCTCTCAAAGATTGAAGACACTATTTCTCCGGGTTGAAGTTTGTGTTGGGTTTCGAACACATAAACGTAACGAAAACAGTAATTAAAAATGTGAAAAGCAGAATTTTCGAAATCCACCGCAGGATCCATACAAAAAATAGATATTTAATCTGTAGATCAGATTGTTTACCTTAAGAAGCTTTATAAATTGGTTGACTAATGGAGATCCAAAGCTTGTTCAATCACCACGCATCCCGCTCTCGCGATCTACGCTCTATCGGTATCCACACGAATGTTTAAACTCAAGGATTGGATGTGTACTAGCACAAACTCGTTTCTTCTTGCTCTCTCCATCTTCTCTCTTGGTGGCTAGGGTTTTAGTAAAGTTCTTGCTTACAAAATCAGCCACACAAGAGATTATTATATAGAGAGTTAAAATGAATTATAACTCTTAACTAATTAGGAGTTATATTAATCGAATTCCTATTTGTATTATAATTAAGTCTCACTTAATTATTTAACAAATAATACATAATTAATATTAGTAAATTCGAATATCAATATTTATCTAATTAGTTAAGTCATACTTAATTACTATTATAAATAATTTGAATTACTTTAATATAATTTAAATCTAATTTAAATAAATAATCCTTCAAGGCCATTCTTAGTGTGTGACCCTATAGGTTATTATTCGTTGGTAACGAATTTTAAATCTAATTAAAATCGTAAACAATGAGCGGCATCTAGTCATACATCATTGCTACCCAAGTATAAATTATTGAATCGGTGATCGATTAAACCTTTTGTGAATAATGTACAATGTAATATAATTCACTTAACCAAATATTATAGATTAAACTAGAGGCATGTAATGTGTCATCCTCATCATAGGTTCATCCAAGTTTCCTTGATCAATGAGTAGACTAGCATATCAAATCAACATTTGAGCGTGGCCACATATTTCATATTCTAGCTCACAAAGGCCAATAATATCACTCCTAAAATAGAGGGTTAAATCTCATCTAGATCATTCATATTCTCATACGATTCATAATATACCCAATGTCCACTTTATCATTACCGGTCAAGGATAACTTTTAATGGAATCAAGTATATTAATTCTCGTATAGAAATATAATGACTTCAGGTCTAATGACCATTACATCTATCACTGTGAGAATTACTTATGACACAACAGACATGTAGAATCTCACATTGGGTCTGTGTAGCACCATGTACATATACATCTGCCTGTGTTTTTGACTTTAGTATCACTATACCTATGATCAATGAGAGTGATCATCAGTCAATAAAACACACCAGTCTTAATGCATTATTATTGTCCCTTAATAATAATACTCGACTAGGGACCTTTAGGAATATTGAATTTCTCATAATATCATTTCTAAGTCACGTACTTAGAGATATAGAATTGCATATCATATTCCAAGGATATTTGTTAATCTAACATTTATATCACAGTAAATTAAGAATTAATAAATTATAAAGAGAATAATCGATAGAACATAAACATTAATAATCCTAATGTCTTAAACTAAAACATCATAGTGTTGTCTCTAGGGCACAAACACTAATAGTTTGAATGCTTTATATTGAGTCATCAGAATATCTCCTGTCTTCTTTGACTTCTTTTGTACCTTCCATCAACAGCTAAATGGTTTCCCCATATCTTTTTCACTTTTACTTCCAGAAGTTGATGACTCATATCATTATCAGTCGATTCCACTATTATGAGTTGAAGGCTTGTGTCCAGATTTATAAACTCCTTGTTATTCTCCATATATTTAGACGGATCCATGGGAGTGGATGAGTAAAGAATTCTTACCAGTTGCAGTAGTGGATTTAGCAAATACTTCCATCGGGACATAAGGGCCATTCAGTAATATCCCAACATACAGTGGATTCGAAGCTTTCATAAACAACATCATCTTTTTCTCCCATAGGATGTAATTATCTCTGTCAAATGGGGAACCTGATACTTCCAATTCTTTGGTTATTCATCATCTTGGCAAAATTAAAATTATTTAAAATTCAAAAATTTCAAGAAACTGAGAATTTTTGAAAATTAAAAAATTTCAAGAAATTTTCACAAAAACCTGTTTCTTTCTCCGGATCTTGATTTGTATGTAATCAACAAGCTCTGATAAATTGTTAGTCCCAAGCATCGTAGAAGGGGGGTTGATACGATACTACAATCTTTTTCGATTCATTTCAAGTTCTCATTAATTATACGAAATCAAAATAGACACGAAACAATTTGAGTAATATATTATTTATTAATAAACCTTGAGGTTGCTACAATCTAATCAACAAGTGATTAGCTACAATAAATTCAGCTGCCAACTTTGTGTTTACAAGTTTAATAAATGTGATCTTTAATAGAGCTCTCGTAAAACACTTCTATTAGCTGGGGAAGATAATCAAATGAATGTAAATCCATTTGCTGCATTTGTAGTCTTTAATCATCAGGATAGGTGCCACATTTTGAACCACTTAATCCTTTAGAAATACTGCAATTGTATTTCATAATAAACTTCCAAGTGCTAACTGGAGACCAGAAGGAAAGAGTTGGTTTATTTCTAACTTGCGACCACATGCGTGCTATTTGCCTTAAAACATTGCTGAGGTTTGTAACCTGCGACCACACTGACTCACAAGTTTCCTTTGCTACCACAAGGCATACAGATTGCCTTAGAAGATTTCTTTAACTTGTAATCTGCGACCACATAGTCCACAGATTGCCTTAGCAATTTTCCTATCTTCTAACCTGCGACAATGCTAACCTGCGACCACAAGGCATAAATATTTCCTTAGAATAATTCTCTCCTGTCTCCAATAGCTGTATCAAAAACATTTCTTTTGTTTAACTGAATTAATTCTTTTCTAATATGTTGATGTTTGGTGCACTGGTCTGATTCACAAACACTAACATGAACTGATTAATTCATTTTCCTTGACAATTCTGAACTGAACATCTTGGTTGTTTATTTCATTACTTCAATCACTGAACCCCTGAGCTCCAATACTTCAAATCAAATCATTTCACTGACACAGAAAGTCCTTGACTTTTATTCTTCATGGAGGCATGAACATATTAATGGACTTCTTCCCATTACCTGGTTACAGACTTAGAGCATTAATTACATCTTTTGATTCTTTGTATTTATCAAGTCTTCCTCTTCAGGGTTCCTGTGCTTCACAGTTTAATATTATTTATCTATTTTTGTTTCATGTTGAGTTATAATTCCTCGATTACATATTACGTTACATTATGCTTTCCACAGATTGATATAATAGATATTTTATTATCATGAAGGTTCCTGAAAATTAATGGTTAAGATGGTGGTAGTTTGATTAATGAGTGTTGCTTTTGTATGGCGGGATAAAACTTGTTATACAGAGAGAGAGAGAGAGAGAGACAAATGACGAGACCCGTTAGAACATAGAAAATTTTGTTATATTTTTCCTCATTTTTGTTATATTTTCAATTGATTTGGATTTTTATTAATTAGATTTTATTACTTTATTGTAGGAAGTAAGAAAATCTTAAATTTGGATAGATTGGAGATAAAGAGCTGAATTTGGAGATAACAAATAAATTTGGAGATAAATTTGGATATTAATAGTAATTTATATTTAGGCCATATCTTGAGTTCTATAAGTCAGAATTAGACGATTCAATAGCCCACACGAAGATAACAAAATTGTATTTTGTTACTATAGTCCAAGTATCAATTACAACTGAAGCGGCCCAGATTTACTGATGAACGAATTTTTTTGAAAACCCATTCAATTTAGGAACACACTTGTTTTTCCTAGAAGCATTGAAATATTATTATTATAAACAGAGGGGGATATATATTATTGAACATTGAGAGAGAGAGAGAGAGATACAGAGAGACGGAGATTAGTACTTTTCTTCTTGTAAAAGATTAAAGGTTCTCTTTCTACATTATCATTAATATTAATTATGTGTTCTTATCTTCTGTGTTTTGTTAATCTAGCCATGAGTAAGTAAATTTTTTAATATACGGTTAAGTTGAACCCTAGTTATGATTGATGTATGATTTTTCAATCCTCCAAATTAGTATATTACATGCTCTTGCTTATGAGTTATTCTTAATTAATAGTTACATGTCAGACGTGATTATGTGTAATATTTGAACCAATATATATTTATCAAAGAAAGTTGGATTAATGTGGTTGTGATTTATCCATTAAGGACATGTACTTCTCCATGAAAATAGGTAGAATGGATTATTAGGAAGTTAAGATGATGTGTTTAATGTCCTTTAAATTGCATGATACCATGAAACTAGGCTCGATTGTAATTTAGAGAAGCAATTAATACTCGAGAGAGGTTATTGATATTTTATAGGGCGCGTCTATCCTCTTAAGTAGTATATGATTGATTGGGGCCGGAAATCGTAATAGTATTGATTCATGTCAGTGGGGATACTTAATTCTAGATGTTTTTAGTTATTTGGTTAATACAATATTTTTGCTTTAGCTATAATTTTAGTCAAACAACCTTTCATATTTTATTGTGTTACTTGCTTAGTTAATCGAGGAAAAGAATTACTATGAATGGTACCTTGATTCTGTGAGATCGACTCTGACTTACCTACCTCATGTTAGAAGGATTTGTTAGCTATTATTATTTGATAGGCACGCGCCCTTCCTTATCAAATTTTGACGCCGCTGCGGCCGGCGACAAAACGATAAAAGGCTAGTAAATTTTTTGAGTTAGTTTAGATAAGTTTTTTATTTTTTCTTCGACTATTATTCCTTGTTGTTGTATAAGACATGCATGTACTTTGACAAGATTAAGACATTTTGTCAACCCTAAGTAAGTTGTATTGTTATCTTAATTTACATTTTGTACTTGTAACACTCAAAGTCTGTAAAAAATCAAAGGAACAGACTAGAGTCTTTTTCTATAAATAGTGTCAAGCCTAAGAATTCTAACTAGAAGAAGATCATTAAGATCATACCTCAGAAGAATTATGCAGAAGCTTGAAGTTGAATAAATCTATTTTAGAAAAAATATTTTAAGGTCAAGATCTCTACAAGTCACGGATTTAGTGTTATAGAGAAGTCATTCGAGAACTCCAAAATGACTTATAGAGAACTCAGGAAAGCTTGTAGAGAACTCAGAGATATCAACAAGCCAAATTGAAGACATGAAGATTGGAGATATCGACAAGTCATTTCTTAACTAGAGAACTCAGAGTTATTAACAAGTTAACATTCATTAGAGAACTCTGAGTTATCGATAAGTCAAATTCCATTAGAGAACTCAGAGATATCGATACGTCAAATTCACTAGGGAACTCTAAGATATCGACAAGTCAAATTTGACTAGAGAACTCTGAGATATCGACAAGTCAAGAAGTCACTAGAGAACTCAGAGATATCGATAAGTCAAAGTGAAGATATGAAGACTAGAGATCTCGACAAGCCAAAATTCTCTTATAGAAGGAACTGAAGACCTCTACAAGCCAAATTAAATATAGAGTACTAGAGATCTCGAAAAGCCAATATACTTATCGAGATGTCAAGTTCTCTATAGACCAAAACTGGAGATCTCGAGGTTAAAAACTCAACGTACCAAAATTGCAGAATCAGTTCAATATGCAAGATTAACAACCAACAAACAATCCAAACAACTGGATGACAAGTCTACAAAAAGCAGCTTGAAGAATATGCAAGATCAATGGTGAAGATTAACTGACAAAGGAAGATCAAGATAATTACAGGGTGCTAAAGATATGTTCAGCCAGAAATAGAAGATATACTTTCCTATAAATGGAAATGACAAGTGACTGTTTACAAAAGCTAATAGCATGTTTTATTGCACACTGTGTAAATAGCAGTTAAATGATTTATAAGTTAACACTGGTCCTTTAGTCAGTAGTAACAATTCAGATAGAAAATCTTGTAACCACTCTCAAGAAGAAGCTTAGCTCTTTATCAACAAAGAGCCTAGAAATTTTATAACAAAACATTCTCAATTTTAATATAAAATTAAGTGAGTTTTGAAGATATTTATTCTTTATTTTCTGCAATCTTAATTTCTGCATGAACACATTTTTACTACAAGATTTAATTTATTTTGTACAACCATTGAAGATCAAGAAATCTCAAAAACAGAAAAACACATTCACCCCCCCCATGTGTGTTATTTATTTCCTAACAAGTGGTATCAGAGGTAAAATATGAAAGTAAACAGATTCAAGATCTTGGAAGAAGGAATACACAGAAAATCAGTAGTATCAAAATTCCTACCTTTGATAAAGCTAACTACACTCTTTGGAAAAATAAAATGTTGTTGTTTATCAGGATGGTCAATCCACTCTACATTCAGATCCTCAAGAATGGGCCCTTCACTCCTATAGTTAGAGTTGAGGAATTTACAGATGGAGACACGGTTATCCCGCTCATTATGCTCCAAAGACCCTTCTGAGTATACTGAGCCTGAAAAAGAGAAAGTTTCCCTGGATAGTGGCTTGTAATTAATATTGATTGAGTCACTTGATAATGTGATGTACAACAACATTGTCAACTTTGACACTGCCAAGCAAATATGGGAAAAGATTGAAATACTCTCTGAGGTACTGAAGAAGTATATCTAATCAGAGAAGAATACTGATTTCACATAATGAGGGTTTCTTGGCCAAGCCAAAGGAAAGTATAACTGATGTGTTTGAAAGGTTTAACAAGTTGATAAATAATTTGCAGCTCCATGACAAATACTATAAAGCTGAAGAAGTGAACCTGAAGTTCTTGCTTACTCTCCCTGATCATGTGGAACAGAAATCTCAGCAATTAGGGAAGGGAGAGATATGAGCAGAATTGCACTGGAAGTTTTATATGGAGTTCTCAAAACATATGAACTGGAAATGATTCAAAAGAAATCATTGAGATCTGGTCAAGGACATGTTGTAGATGGCTCAAGTGCCTTAATTGTCAATGAAAGCAAAACGCCTACTGATGAGCCAAGATCTTAAACTCCACTGACCTCAACTAGTGAGCAAAGAACAAATGATTCACAGGAATGAGACATTCTGGAACTGGAAGAAGATGAGTTATACTCTCTTGATGAACTGGATGAGCTAGATCAATCTATGGCTTATTTGGCTAGAAAATTCTCTAATATTAGAGTAAAAAAGTCAAGATTTTTCAAGGGTAAAGAACAGTCTTTCAACAAAGACAGCAGCTGGAAAGGAAAATATAAGTACACTTCTGATAGCAAGAATGGTTATAAAACTAAATATGTTGATAGATCTAAGATAAAGTGCTACAACTGTGATGAGTTGGGACATTTTGCTACAGAATGTAGGAAACCCAAGAAAGCAAAGAAGGATAAAGCTTATCTTGAATTGGAAGCAAAGTATGAAGCTCTTCTGAAGAAATAACAAAGCAAAGCTTATATTGCAGAGGGTAAAAGTTGGGATGACTCTGAAAATGATGAAGATGAAAAATTTGGAAATTATGCACTCATGGCCTTGGAGCAAGGAGCATCATCCTCATCTAAATCACAAGTACCAACTCTTACCACCATTGATTTAAATGTGAGTCAATATAAGGAAACTATAGAGAAGATGAGCACATAAATGTTTCACATTCACACAAGCATGGTTGATGCTAATGAAGAAGTTAGCATATTAACAAAGATAAATAAGAAGCTTGAAAGTGAGAAGCAAGAAACTGAATTGTTGTTGGTGGAGCTTGAAGCTGTAAAGCAAGAGAATGCTTATCTCAAGAACAAGCTCAAGTGTGCAAATGAAATTGAAGCAGCGCTAAGGGTGAAGCTGGAAAAGAATGAGGTGAAGTTGAAGTCTTTCAGAAATGCATCTGATCTGGTTGGACAATACCATAAGAAAAACAAATCATGTGCAAATATTACTATTGGTCTTGACTATGATGTATTGAATAGCAAGAAAAAAGAGATGGGTAACAAAGGAAAAGCAACAGCTAATGAAAAAGTTCCAGTTATGCTAAAAAAGGTTATATCACCTATGTTCAAGGCATGTGAAGTCAACTTCAGTGAAGAAGAATTTATTATCAAACAAGAAATTGTTGATGAGGACAAAAAGAAGAAAACTGCAGAATCAACTCAGTCTTCCAATATTGAAGAGAAGCTCATGGACAAACAAAGTCCCAAGACACCTGTTAAAGAAACCAAAACTGAAGATGTAAGGAAGAAAAAGAAAAATAAAATGGGAAAATAGGGATAAACAAAAGCAACAATTTGCTTATGTTGCAGATGCTCCCAGAAAGAAATGTGAAAAATGTGGCTCTGTGAATCACCTAACTCACCTTTGTAAAAGGCAGTTAGCAAGCCAACTGAAAGAGCCTTCAAATATAATGAAGCAAATGCAAGTGATCCCTACTCCTTCTGTGATAAGTTTGACTGCATTCCTTGCAACTTGAAAGTGATGAAAAGTTGTCACAAACCGAGAGTAGACCTCAAAAAGCAAAAATTGGGTCTACAATAGAAAGGGAAAATGTTCAACAGTCAATGAACTCTATTTTATCTGAAACTACTCATTCTAATTCTGCTAAATCAGTTAACAAGAAGAAAGTACCCAACACTGCTTGGGTTGCTAAACATACTTAAAACTCATTGTGTGCAGAGCAAAGTGAAGAAAGTCATCTGGATCATAGACAGTGGATGTTCCAGGAATATGACAAGTGATAAAGCCCTGCTATCACAGTTTGAGGAGAAAGTTGGCCCTTTGGTGACCTTTGGAGACAACAGCAAAGGATTCACAATGGGATATGGCAAGATTATTTTTGAAAATATTGTCATTGATGATGTAGCACTGATAACTGGTCTTGAAGTGAATCTTCTCAGTGTTAGCCAATTTGCAGACAAAGGCTTTGAAGTTTTATTCAACAAAGAAGAATGCACTTTTATCAGCAAGAAACTGGTAAAGTCGCTCTGAAAGGAGCAAGGAAAGGAAGCTTATTTGTTGCATATTTAGACTCAACAAATAAGGATGGAATTTGTTTCTTCTACACCAAGGCATCAGAAGAACAAAACAAGTTATGTCCTAAAAAGTTGTCTCACTTGAATTTCAAGACAATTAACACCTTGGTCAAAAAGGTGTTGGTAAGAGACATGCCTAAACTGGAGTTTGCTCAAGTTGAAGTTTGTGAAGCTTGTCAGAAAGGAAAAATGAAAAGATCAAGTCACAAGTAAAAACTGTAAATTCTATAAGTACTTTTTGCAACTAATTCATATGGACTTGTTTGGGCCAGTAAATGTCTTATCAATTTCAAGGAACAAATATGTACTTGTGATTGTGGATGATTTCTCAAGATACACTTGGGTAGGGTTCATGCACTCTAAAGATAAAACTCCACACATCATAATTGAGCACATCAAGAATATAGAAAAATAGGCTAAAGATTACAACTGTGTAAAAAGATTGAGAAGTGATACTGGAACAGAATTCAGAAAAGCAACATTGAGTGAATTCTGCAAAAGCAAAGGCATTGTTCAAGAATTCGCAGCTGCTAGAACACCTCAACAAAATAGAGTAGTTGAAAGGAAGAACGGAACATTTGTTGAAGCTATTAGAACAATGCTGCAATGATGCCAAGTTGCTAACATGTTTCTGGGAAGAGGCTGTTAACACTGCATGTTACACTTAGAACAGATATCTCATTAACAAAGCACATGTTGAATCACCTTACTCAATCATGTCTAAAAGAAGGCCTATTGTAAAGCATCTTCATGTGTTTAGAAGAAAGTGTTATATTTTGAAAGACAACTCTGAATATGTGGGAAAATTTGACTCAAAGGTTTTTGAAGCAATTTTCTGGGATATTCATTGGAAAGAACAACCTACAAAGTTTATATGATTAGTCAAAAGAAGATTATGGAAAGCACGGTTTGTGACTTTTGATGATGACAAGTGTCCAGGCTTGGAATGCCTTGATGATAATGAAGCTGAAGCCCTTGTATTTGAAAACCTCAAAATTGACAGTGATTCTAATGGTGAAGATGAAGTTGATGCACAACAAATGACAAATGAAGAATCTACAGAACAAGAAAATCATGAAAATGAAGCTCATCTCAAATACCTGAATTTGATAGCACAAACTTAGGGGGAGAAAGATAAGAGGAATCTGGCAGACATACCAATAATGAAGAAAATGATGAAGGCACAAGTCAACAAACTCATACAAGGAAGTGGGATAGAAGTCACACTAGAGATGCAATTATAGGTGATCCTACTGCTGGAGTGAGGACTAGGAGTGCAACTGCTAATGAGTGCCTACATGCATGCTTTCTGTCTCAAATAGAACCTAAGAAAACTGAAGATGCTTTAATGGATCCTAATTGGATATCTGCCATGCAGGAAGAGCTGAATCAGTTTGAAAGAAGCAAAGTTTGGAAGTTAGTTCCTGAACTAAAGAATAAAAGCATTATTGGAACAAAATGGGTGTTCACGAACAAGATGGATGAAAATGGTATAGTTACCAGAAACAAAGCAAGGTTGGTTGCAAAAGACTACTCACAAGAAGAAGGAATTGATTATGGTGAAACTTTTTCTCTAGTTGCAAGACTTGAAGCAATAAAGATCTTTCTAGCATTTGCTGCACACTCAAATTTTAAAGTGTATCAAATGGATGTCAAGAGTGCCTTTCCAAATGGTGAGTTAGATGAAGAGGTTTATGTGAAACAGCCACATGGCTTTAAAGATCTAGAGTTTTCAAACTTTGTATACAAATTACTCAAGGCTCTATATGGACTAAAGCAGACACCTAGTGTAACGCCCCAAAATCCGGGGTCAGGAATCTAGGTCATCACGCAATCCTTCAATCATGTGTAACCTTCATTAACTTACTAATCCAATAATTCCATATCACAGACCCCTAATCTCACACACTCACAAGTTATAGCCTTAGAAATGACGTACAACAAGTATCATCTGTTATTAAAACTCGAATGTACTTTACAGGATCTTAAACAATTATTCATAACCTCTACATGAAGTTACAATAATTACGACTGATATCTTATACCTATCTGATACTCTGACCCACCCGAGGCAAAGCTTCTAGAGATTCCCCCCATTACTGCAAGCGACTAAGTCCCACATCGGCATACTGGTTATCTGTTGTGTTGTGTCATTTAAAATAAAGCAAGAGTGAGCTATAATGCTCAGCATAATAATGTACAGTATGAAATGACTGTATAATAAACTCAAGTAAAACGGTCATATATGATAAATACATTTTATTCAAAAATATTTTTCCTTGGTGATACACACCTTATTTTGAAAACAATTCTTTAGTGGATTTATTATCCTGCGAATACCTTAATGGTAAACCCAACACCTAAGCTTGGGTTACGGTATTGCATCCCAATTTCAGTTATAAGAATAGGACGTTAATTGGAGCCGCCGCATACGATGATCAGTCATACTACAGGAAAATAGTAACCTTTTCTACTAGTAAAATGACGACACCTTCGTATCCCGGTTATCACCTTTGCCGCATTCGGGCTACGTGTCCCATTTTTGGGTATACACATACTTCACAAGTTCCTGAGTACTCAGAGTAACTTCGCCTGCGGTACCTTTGGTAGTCCATCTAGCACACATAGTACTAGAGTGTACCCCTCCCTTGTCCATCAACAGAATTCTATCATATCTTGAGAACTCGAACCACATCGAAGTTCCCCCAAGCATTTTGCTTGTTGATAGAAATAAGTTGTTTTATTAGCGTATCTATGTATATGTATATGTACTTCCGAATTTTCGGAGGATAGTACTAAGGATGTGAGTTGACCGTTGTCAATGGATAATTAAATAAGGGGGAGTTTCTTTTGAAACTATATTCAAAATATTTAAAATAGGTCGAGATAATATTCTCCGACGATCTGAAATTATTCGAATGATTTTCCGAAAATCAGAAATTATTTTAAATCAGGTTTTATGATTTTTAAATTATAACAAATCATTTCATAAATAATTAATAATTAAATATTTATCGTTAAATAATTAAACCTCAATAATTATACTTTAAAAGAATATTTGAAACAATATTCCTCAACTAATTTATGTTAAAGTAATTTAAGTAATCTTTAATAATAATTTGGGTTTGAAATAATAATCGTTGGAGATTACTTCTCCTATCATAAATGGATAGTTAGATAATACTCATTATTCGAACAATAAATCATAGTTGAGGGAATACGATCTTTGGAAATCATTTTAATAAAAGTTTGAGGTATTTAATGTTTCGCAAGTGGACATCGAGTCCCTTGGAATAAAATAAGTACGGACTTTTAATGGTCCAAAACATCTCCAGGATGATTCCCGAGTTTATACTTTATAAAAACTGACCGACTCTCGGTCTTATAACTTATATATCACGCTCTACTATAGCGTTTGTATTCTTAAATAAACATTCCCGGAATACTTCCGGGTTTTCATAAAATTATACTGACCGACCCTCGGTCTAAAATATACTCCTCATATATACAACGTTACTCTCTACCGTTATCGATTGAAATTCGGTAATATTCATATACCAAAATCATTATCATATTGTATGATATTATATAACATAATTCGTAAAATATCGTAAATATAGCATCATGTATATATCGACATTATTTGAAAACAAACACTACATAACAGTTTAAAAAAGGTAGGGTTTGAAAACTTGCCTGGAGTCCAAGACACGTTTCCCGACTTCCTCTCGTTCCGGGTTTTCTAATCAACAAATATCATAATCTTAATCAGTATTCCTACTCTCATCACCAACTTATATTTTTAATAAGTTCAATACTTCATAACTTTCATTATTCGACGGACTCGAAATAAGTATCACTCCTTGGTCGAAACGGACGGTCAAAGTGGTCTTCTTGAATTGACTTTACCGAATATTACTATTACGCGACTCGCACTCTATCATTTTTAATAAATCGTAAAATTAATATTTTAATACGAAACTACCTCGAGGAGCTTCTTGAGTGCTTTTAATATTTATCTTAAAAGTTTCATTTTGATAAAATGAATTTAATTAGGTGAAAAGTATTTCAAAAGTTCGGTCAACTACGGAATTTTACTATTCAAACCGCTTTCACTAAAACGTTGATATCTCTCAACCCGTTTACTCAATTGACACGCCGTTTTTTGCGTGCACGATCTAGAAAAAATTTAGAACACATCATTTAAATATGGTTTTCTGGTAATAGGGGTGAAAATCCCGAAGTGGCAGTTTCCTAACAGGGGGTTGTTTTTGACATTCGTACTCCGCGTGACCTCGGCTCCGACATTTTATAAACTTGAAAAATCAACATATTTAGTTGAAAATTTTATGGAAGCTCACAAACTCTATTTCTTACTCTCTGTAAAAATTTCATGATTTTTAAATATTTTTAAGTCGATCATTTATATTTACAAAGTCGTAATTTGTAGTAGTTTTGTCGCGTAAATCCCTTTTACTAAAACGGTCATAACTTTTGATCCGTAAATCGAAATCAAGCGATTCAAGCGCCTAAAAGATCCTCATAACATTTTATATCATAATAAAGTCTCACTTTTCAGGAAACTACAGTTTATCAATTCGGAAACTTCTGCAGAAACTTAAGTTGAGTTTTGTCGTTTTAACGAGGTTATGATTACGATCCGAGTTTTGTTTACGTCTTAAATCATTATACCACCATCAACAACCATCAAATCATCGTATTAACACTAAGTCCTCTCAAGAAAATCATGTTCTTGAGGCAACAATCATAAAACTTAAAACTAATTAACTAAATATAGAGATAATATGAAATTCATCATCAAAATCATACTTATATGCAAGATCCTTACGTTTCTTGAAACTTAACAACTTAAACAAAGTTTGGATGAATTTTTATACCTTCCTTGAAGCTTTTCAATACTTAATAAAGTCCTAAGATCCTTGATGAAGCCTTGATCTAGCTTTAGGAGCCTTAAACTTTCATGAAAATGAAGGAAAACAGGTTTAGTGATTTTCGGAGTTCTCTATTCACCCCTCAACTTCAAATATTTTTATAAAATTGAGAACTTCCATGGATGGGCATGAAATTGGTGCCATGGACTTACCCATGAATATGAGAGGAGGTTTGGTAAACTTTGGTGATTTTTGAATGAGATATAACATGAGATATGAATTTTTCGTCTCATGGTGTTCTGAAAATCAGCATGGTATTTTGTGTTACGTGAGAGCGAGAGCGTTTATTGCTTCTGGAATGCTGCCTCTGGAAGATTGTCATATTATGACTTGTATATCTTCTAGTATATATCCTAGAATAGATAAAGTTGGCATATCTCTAAGATATATCGTTGCCAGCTTCCTAGGTTACAAGCTAATCTATTTAGTCTTAGGTTTAGCTTTACTATTCCTAGCTTTAGGTTATCATGCTCGTAGTTTAGGTACTATTTGGTAACCTAGCCATGGTTAGTTTCTAACCATGGTTAGTTAGTTTAGTTAGTTTGGTTCGATACGTTTTATTATTCATTACGCGTTTTCTCGGTCGCTTAATCATTTTCGTAATAATTTCTCGTAAACGGTTCGCGGTGTAAATCCTTTCACATACATTCTTTATGTTTTGAAGTATCGTTCTTGGATATAATCCGTAGGATTTTAAATTAGTAATTATGTTTGTGATTCCCGTAATCCTGATGGTTAGTAGATACGGTCATTTTTCAAAATTCGTTTTTTCGAAAACTAATAGCGTTTACCTACACTTATTTGGTACGTATAATCATGTTATCAACTCCGAACTCAATTTCTCATGTACAACATAGTATGGGCTAAAAGTTTTTTCCCGTATGTCAGGGTTACTATTCATTAAGCGTTTTACAAGGTCTCAAAAATTCGAGTTAGTATATTACTATTCATTAGGTCTTTACTAATGTCAAAAATTTGGGTTCTTACACTAGAGCTTGGTATGACACTCTATCAGAATTCCTCCAGAAGCATGGTTTTACTAGAGGTACCATATACAAGACTCTCTTTTAAAAGAAACATGGTGAAGGTATGATCCTAGTTCAGATCTCTGTGGATGATATCATCTTTGGTTCTACTAATGAGAAGTTTTGCCAAAGATTCTCTAAGCTTATGCAAATTGAATACGAAATGAGTATGATCGGGGAACTAAGTTACTTTCTTGGACTTCAAGTTATTCAAAGAAGTGATGGTATCTTCATCAACCAAACTAAGTATGTCAAGGATCTATTGAAAAAGTTTGGTATGGTTGATTGTTCACCTGCATCTACACCTATGTCAACTACAACAAAGTTGGATGAAGATAAAAGGGCAAGAGTGTAGATATCTCAAGCTATAGAGGAATGATTGGATCATTGCTTTACTAACTGCTAGTAGACCAGACTCATGTTTGCTACATGTCTGTGTGCAAGATTTCAAGAAAATCCAAAAGAATCACATTTGATGGTTGTAAAGAGGATTTTCAGATATTTGAAGGGACTCCAACTTGGGATTATGGTATCCTAAGGGAACTGGTTTTGAAGCTGTTGGTTACATAGATACAGATTTTGCTGGATGCAGGGTTGATAGGAAGAGTACTAGTGGAAGCTGTCAATTTCTTGGACAAAGACTTGTATTCCTAGTATAGCAAGAAACAACAATCTGTATTAACTTCTACAGATGAGGCTGAATATATAGCTGCAGGAAGCTGTTGTGCTCAAGTGCTTTGGATTAGAAATCAGCTTAATGAATTATCGCCTAGTGTTACACAAAATTCCAAATATGTGTGACAATACTAGTGCTATATCTAGTAGCTAATCCAGTTAACAATTTAGAACAAAGCACATTGATGTAATGTACCATTTATTAGAGAACATGCTACAAATGGTACCATTGAGCTCATTTTTATTCCAACAGAAAAAATATTAGCTGACATTTTTACTAAACCTTTGGATAAAGAAACTTTCACTAGACTTGTTGGTGAAATTGGAATGCTTAATTCTTCATCCTGAGGCAAGAACTCAGCTAATGTTTTGCAGCAGATTAATTTCCAGTAAATCAAATTAATTTAATTTAATTGGGAAATTAACTGAAATATAAATTATAAATATTTCAGAAATCTCTTGCATATTTATATTTTAAAATTCAAAATTCAACTTGGAATTTTTCAAAATTCTAAGTAAACGCTCAGTATTAATTACATTTTTAATATGTAAAATTAACACAAGGCAGAATTAAATTGATCAAAAAGTATATAGAGAACTGAGTTCTCGATAAGTATAATTGACTTCTCGACAAGTCATTTTAGGACTTCCCGAGTGAGTTCTGGATAAGTCAATATTCTGACTTTCTCGAATTGACTTCTCAATAGGCTTAAATATGACTTATCGATAAGTCTTTGTAGAGTTCTCTAATAGTGTTAATTCACAGAGTTCTCTACAAGTATAATTTTTGACTTATCAATAACTCAGAACTGAAATAATTTAATTTAATAAATTATTTTGGTAAAATACTTTTGGAAAATATAATCTAAGTTTATTTTGAATTTATTCAAATAAAAGTTTGGAATTAATTCAGTCCATTTTTGGAAAACTGGGTATTTAATTGACATCTCGATAAGTCAATTTTTAGTTCTCTATAAGAGTAATTTAAAATGACTTCTCGATATGTACTTCATTTCTTAAAATGACTTCTCGATACAAATGTCAAATGTCTATTTTTGAGTTCTCGACAAGTCATTCACTTTACTATAAATTCCCAGACTTCTCGATACATATACATACTTACAGTTTTTCGAGATCTCAAGTGACCTAGCCTTTCAAGCAAAAAACCGATTCTCTCTCGTTTTCTCCTCCTTTCTCAAAAAATTTCTTTTACCCACTAAAATTCATACTTATCTCAATGGCAGCAAACACTATTATACCTTTCAGTCCGAAGGAGACCAATTTCCTTGCATTTTAGATGCAAATCAAGCTCCTAAAGCTTTTTAAAGGCTTTCTCAAGTTCTTATCTGAAACTTACCTTGTTAGAGCTCTAACAGCTAATCCAGTTCTGTATCTGGATGTATTGGGTGACTTCTGGAACTCAACTGTGACTAGGACAGTTATTCATGAAGATCAATCTTCAAGCCTTGGTTGTCAACTGTCAAATCAAAGGACAACAAGTGGAAAATAACTAAAGCTGACATGAACTTGGCCTTGAACATTCCAACTGATAAGGTGGTAGGGATCCCAACTCAGGAAGAGCTCTATGAATTCATGGACTTTATCAACTATTTCTGAAAAAGATCAACTTGGAAAGCTTGAACAAGAAGAACTTGAGAAGGGAGTGGTCATTCCTATTTGACTCTGTGATAAGAGCTTTCACTTGCAGGAAGTCAGGGTTTGATAACATCTCTAGTGTTGTCCAAACTGGTGTACTCCTATGGCTCACAACAAATAGATCAATGTAGGTCACTACATATTGGAGGAGATGAGCACCAGGCTGATCATGCCATTGAAGTCAAGAGGTAAAGAAATATTCCTTCCTAGATTTATCATGTCTGCTTTAAATCATAAAGTTAATGACATACATATACTAAAAGGTGTAAATAGGTCACTAATTGGCAATTGTAAACAAGTGTCCAAATTCTATTTGGATCACTTATTACTAAAAATAAGGTACATGTGGGTCTTAGATTAACACCTTTCATGATTGAAAGATTTAGGACTTATCCTTATCCTATGCCGACATGAGAACAAGTGTTAGTCAACCCAGTACAATAATGGTTTCTGAGCCCTGTGGACGTACAAACACAGGCACACCCACGGGAACCTACCCAAGTTGATCATGTTCCTTCAAAACACGTAGAAGCTAGGAAACCAACCACCTCATCTTCTCAAAAGGATGAGGTGAGTAAAACGAAGAGAGAGGGGATAACCCTAACTGTGGTAACTGAGAGTGGTGAGGAGGTAGATGAAAAAGAGTCACCTTTATCAAAAGATCCAAAAGGAGTAAGCAAACTGAGCTGGTCACTCTAGCCCTCCCTCTGTATCCTCCCAATAAGATGCAGTTGTAAAAGCGACAGTAGTGAGTCTGCACAGCCTGCACAAGAAGCACTTCAAGTGTATGGTAGGAAAAATAAGGAAGGCACACACTGTGAGGACACATCTCTTGAAGCTCCCTCATTCATTCAGGGGGAGCTGCCAACACTCACAACTGAGCAAAAAATTCTTATGACTAAAATTTCTTCTATTCCAATTCCACTTGAATCCACTTCTCAAGTGCAAACAAAAATCAAGTGACTTAACTCAAGAAGCTTTGCTCACCACCCAGACACTACATTTAGATGGTGAGAGGCTACATGCTGGGGTAGACCTTGATGACACCATCAAAACCATGGGGTTTCATCAGTTTTTACTGAAGACCCCATCGATGTTTCTAATACACCTTCATGTGCAAAACAGTCTTCACAGACTTCAAGGTTTGAGGGTAGTACTCCTGAGGGGGAGCTATCTAATCCTCTCCAATTCAATTGGAGGTTCCTCATGTAGGGACAACTCCCCCCACAACCCTAGAAGAAATTTCCTGGGCAGTTGAAGCTAGGAGTACAATTGCCCATGATCCTGTCATAGGGGAGGCAAGTATAGCACAATTCAAGTGCCAGTGTATTGCAAGACACACAAGGGTTTGAGGCTAGTGTACATGACAATAACCCTAGTCAAATCCCCTCCAATTCAATTGGAGGTTCCCACTACAAGTGGAGGACAACACATTATCAAAACCACAAAGCAATCTGTGAGTCAAACTATGACTTCAGTCACAGGTGTTTCTGAGCCATCAACCTCACAACCTCAACAACCTCACATTCTCACCAACTGGCTGCAATAATCTGTCTCTCAACCCACATCTGTAGATGATCTCTTAGTGGAGCAGATTTTTGGACTGAACAAACATCTTTCAACATCTACTCACTTCTAATATGAGCAATCAGGACTATCAGGCCATCATGCTCACCTACAATAAAGATGTGGAGAAATAGAAGAAGAAGATTGTAAATGATGAAGAACAAGATGGCAATATGGATGTATGGCTTATCTCAAGACTTTGTGTTGGAGATGGATCAAGTCTGGGCCAGATTCAGGGAAGAGTATGTTACTATCCTTGGAAACAATGCAAAGGCCTTGACTCCACAAGAAGTATGTGATGCAGTCACAAAAGTGCACAAAGCTCAACTCAATGCTTTTTACCTTTTTGGTAAAGCTCTTGAAGTGAAATTGACTGGTCATGAAGATAGGATCAGAAGATGGTAAGGGAAAATATGGATGAAATCATTCCCTCTCAAACTGAGATCAAAAATTAATTCAAACACTTCTCAGACCAAATGTCCAGATATGATCTCAGTGGTGTAGATAAAAGCATGAAACAACTCAAGGACTCCTTTGTTTCCTTGCACAATCAAGTTCAAAATCATATCACCAACTCTAATGACACAAGGTTGAAGTTGGATCAGGTGCACACTGCAAGATACACTCCTTCTCCTTTGGTCATGGATGAAATTCAGAAATTTATACAAGTTACATTTGGGTCATCTACTGTTGTATCTATATAAAGCTCCCATCAACCTGCATCTACTTCAACAAATCTACAGATTCAATCTCTACAAGGTCAAGTCACAGCATTGCAAGACTCCAACTCTTCTCTCACTGCACAAGTCCAGGTCTTAACTTCTCTAGTCAAGAGTCAACAGACTGACATTCCAAACCCTGGTGGACTCTCACAGGCATCTCAAATGCAAAACTCAGTTGCCTTGGGTACCATCATGGGGAAGCTCAACATTGCACTGCCTGCCTTACCTGAACAGATTAGACCAGAAATTTCATCTCCTCTTCTCATGCCTGTTTCCAAGACTAAGGGGGAGATTGAGGCTAGGATTGCACAATCCAGGGATGCTACACAATCTCAAAAGTATGTTCAGGAGGGAAAAAGCTCACATACTCAAGTTGATGTTGGCAAAGAAAGACTACTGAGAGTCGTAGAAGGACCTAATCAAGATCAGGAATTCAATGATCTTCTAGAAGCACTAAAAGTGTCTCTTCAACAAAACTACATGAGTTACAAGAAAGCTTTAGACAAGAATATAAATTTTGTAAGAGCAGTGGTGGTGAAGATTGCACAATCCAGGGATGCTACACAATCTCAAAAGTATGTTCAGGCGGGACAAAGCTCACATACTCAAGTTGATGTTGGCAAAGAAAGACTACAGAGAGCTGTAGAAGGACCTAAACAAGATCAGGAATTCAATGATCTTCTAGAAGCACTAAGAGTGTCTCTTCAACAAAATTACATGAGTTGCAAGAAAGTTTTAGGCAAGAATATAAATTTTGTAAGAGCAGTGGTGGTGAAGATTGTCAACTTTCTACATAAGAGAATTGTGATGAACATCAATGATGGTGGGGTAGACAGATGTCTTCAGGTTACTTTGGAATGCCTTCAAACATTGAGGGCATCTGAATTGGATGTTATGATTGACAAAGTCCACCAAGTAATTCCTGAAGACACTCAACTTTTACATAAGCTTAAAAAGGCACATGTAGCAACTTTTCCAGAAGCCTATCTATCTCCAAACAAGGGAATTGTTTATGTCTGCCCATTCACCAAGCAAGCCAAGCATCTCTATATTCCTAAGCATTGTGTCAGATCAAATTTAAGGTTGCTCATAACTCTACAATCTGATTTAAAGATCAAGAAGAGCAAGAAATATGAAGATGTTGAGATGATAAAAATCTTGGAAAGATACCTGAGAGGATTATGACAACATGTTTGTCAGCTCCTATTACAATCTAAGGAAAGATGAGGATGCTGATGAGCATAAAGATGTTCAAAAACCTTCTGGCTCAAATCCAAGTCAATCCAAGGGCAACTAGCAGCAAGGTCAAGAAGCAGGAGGAGAAGAAGAATGATGAAAAGAAAAAGGGAAGTGAGAGGAGAACTAAAAGGCTCATGATAGCTCAGAAACCACATCAATCCCTAAAAATCCAAACAGATTAGCTCAAATCTCAGCTCAACCTTTTAACATCAACTATCTCAAACATCAAACCACCTTCAATCTCAAGCCAAAATTTTTGTACAAACAAACAGCCAACTCTTTCCTAAAAATCCCAATCACCACAAGCCAGACAAATCTCAAGAAAATCAAAACCCTACCCTTAACCAAGACTTCACATTAAGTCAATCTCAAATATATTGGAAAAAAGCCCAAGAAAGTCAAGCCTACAAAGAAAGGAGAAGTCACTGAAACGGCCATCTGGAATTGCTTCAAGCAATATGACTTTCTACCTCAAAATTGGTGCATCTCAGATGAAGACCATTTCAACAACTTGCTGAGGAAATAGTCAAAGTCTGGATTGTATCTCTTAGGGAAGTTAGAATTTTCTATGAAGATGGTTCCTTCACCTTTCTTGGCAGCAAATTAATGGACTCTCTTTCAACCATAGAAATTAAGAGAATAATAAGCTTGCTAAAGAGCAAGGATACTGCTACAAGGGCATGGAGATCAGTTCTAGATGAATGGTTGATTGAAAGGGAGGAAACAAAGAAAAGAGATGAGGCTGAAGCTGAAGAGAGAAGGAGGAAGTATGATGAAGAAATAAGATGTATATACAAAGATCAAAAGAGATAAAGGCCAAAGAATGAGCAGAATCTCTAAAGATGGGAAATTTCTAAACATTAAAGCTAGTGGATTCTCAAGGTTCAGAATAGATTTGCTAGATAGTGGTTATCCCAAGGTAGCAAGACAGAAACTTGTAGAAGCTCTAAGTGGAACACCTATAATAGAAGAATGTGAAATTCTAGATCACTTGAAAGATTTACTTAGAGAAGAAGCAGACACAAAAATTGTCTTTACCTGATACTTATAATCATTAAATCATGTAAATCTATGTTGTACAAAAGTTGTAATTCAATCAAGCTTTGTGTATTAATTTTATTTTCCATCATTTTAAACTTGGGGTTAGTCTTATTAACAGGCATGAATTTGTGTTAAGCAATCTTCTAACAAATTGGGGGAGATTGTTGTATAAGACATGCTTGTACTTTAACAAGACTGAGACATTTTATCAACCCTAAGTAAGTTGTATTGTTATCTTAATTTGCATTTTGTAACTTGTAACAATCAAAGTCTGTGAATATATCAAAGGAGCAGACTGGGCCTTTTTCTATAAACAGTGTCAAGCCTAAGAATTCTGTCTGGAAGAAGATCATGAAGATCATGCCTCGGAAGAATTATGAAGAAGCTTGGAGTTGAATAAATCGGTTTTAGGAAAAATATTCTAAGTCAAGATCTCTACAAGTCACAGATTTAGTGTTATGGAGAAGTCATTCGAGAACTCCAGAATGACTTATAGAGAACTCAGAAAGCTTATAGAGAACTCAGAGATATCGACAAGCCAAATTGAAGACATGAAGATTGGAGATATAGACAAGTCATTTCTTCACTAGAGAACTCAGAGTTATCGATAAGTCAACATTCATTAGAGAACTCGGAGTTATCGATAAGTCAAATTCCACTAGAGAACTAAGAGATATCGATATGTCAAAATTCATTAGAGAACTCTGAGATATCGATAAGTCAAATTTGACTAGAGAACTCTGAGATATCAACAAGTCAAGAAGTCACTAGAGGAACTCAGAGATATCGATAAGTCAAAGTGAAGATATGAAGACTAGAGATCTCGACAAGCCAAAATTCTCTTATAGCGTATGAATAGCGTATTTGTTTAGACGCTCGATTCCATATGAAATAGCGTATTCTTTTGCCAAAATCGGACACCAGACATAGATTTTAGCAAATCCGCTGCATCTGATTCAGAATCGTATCAAATACAATTCTTATAATAAGAACAAACACAAAACATGTATATATCAGTATATATACAGTCATCATATAATTATACAACTCTCATGAATATCATATATTCAAAACATATATATACGCATATATAAACATAACATGTAAACATACAAAATCGCATACATAACATTCGTGGAATATTGTATACATGTTATCATCATAAACCAGTAAACACATAAATGAATTAAACACTTTTCGCAAGTAGCTATAATGTCATTGTTGGGTTTCCAGCACATAAACGCAACGGAAACAATAATTAAAAACATAAAAAAATCAGAATTTTCAAAACCACCGCAGGATCCATGCGAAAAACATATATTTAATTCGTAGAACATATTGTTTACCTTAAAAAGCTTTCCTAATTGGTTGACTAATGGAGATCTAAAGCTTCTCCAATCACCATGCATCCCGCTCTCGCAATCTATGCTCTATCGGTATCCACACGAATGCTTGAACTCAAGGATTGGATGTGAACTAGCACAAACCCGTTTCTTCTTGCTCTCTCCATCTTCTCTCTTGGTGGCTAGGGTTTTAGTAAAGTCTTGCCCACAAAATCAGCCACACAAGAGATATTATATAGAGACTAGAAAAATGAATTATAACTCTTAACTAATTATGAGTTATTATTAATTCGAAATTCCTATTTGTATTATAATTAAGTCTCACTTAATTATTTAACAAATAAATGTCATAATTAATATTAGTAAATTTGAATATCATTATTTATCTAATTAATTAAGTCAAACTTAATTAATATTATAAATAAATCAAATTACTTTAATTTAATTTAAATCTAATTTAAATTAAATAATCCTTCAAGCATTCTTTGTGTGTGACCCTATAGGTTATTATTACATTGGCAACGGATTTTAAATCTAATTTAAAATTGTAAACAATGAGCGGCATCTAGTAATACATCATTGCTACCCAAGTAATAATAATTGAACGGTGATCGATTAAACTTTTCGTGAATAATGTACAATATAATATAATCCCTTAACCACATATTATAGATTAAACTAGAGGCATGTAATGTGTCATCTTCATCAATGTTTAATCTAGGTTTTCTTGATCAATGAGTAGACTATCATATCAAACCAACATTTGAGCATGGCCACGCATTTCATAGTCTAGTTCACACAAGAGGCCAATAATATCACTCCTAAAATAGGAGGGTTAAATCCCATGTAGATCATTCATATTTCTCATACGATTCATAATATACCCAATGTCCAATTTTATCATTACCCGGTCAAGGATAACTTTTAATGGAATCAATGTATATTAATTCTCGTATAGAAATATAATAACTTCAGGTCTAAGGATCATTACATCATTATCACTGTGAGAATTACTTATGACACAACAGACATGTAGAATCTCACATTGGGTCTATCCAGTATGTTAGATATATTTGAGACATGTCTAATGTGTTTCATGTTTAGTTTTCAGATCTTAACAAACAGGAAATATCAGTACTTACTGAAATCAGCACTTTACTGGAAGTCAGAACTTAAGGATATCAGTACTTAAATTATCAGGAGATAATTATCAGAAGATGGATATCAGAACTTAAGTGCGGAAGGACGAACAGTTAAGGAAAAGCTGATTGAAAGGAAAGAAGATCAAGACTAAATAAAGAAGAGATATGCATAGAGAAGATTTCTATGAAAGATAGAAGAATTGGAAAATAAGATATCTAATTGATATATTTTAGGATACAGAATCATATTCAATATCAATTAGCGATTATCTTGTAACTGTGTAGTATATAAACACAGACATAGGGTTTACACTATATGTGTTATCATAATCGAAGTTATTATTTATTGTAACCCTAGCAGCTCTCGTGATAATATGTTCATCACTGAGAGAGGACAGTTCCATATTGTAACAGAGTTTAATAAAGTTTGTTTTCTATTACTTGGTTTCTTTAATTCGATTTGATTGTGATAACACTGTATTCAACCCCCTTCTACAGTGTGTGTGACCTAACAAGTGGTATCAGAGCTAATCTGTTAACACACAAACAGTTTAAGATCCGAAAACAATCATGTCTAAAGAAGAACAAACTCCAACCAAGCCCACCAAAATTGAAGAACCTCCAAAGACTCAAATCCATAGTCGATATGAGACTATTAGAGTTCCCATATTGAAACCATCTGAATATCCCATATGGAAGGTGAGGATGTCTATGTTTCTGGAAGCTACTGATCTAGAATACCTTGACTGAATCAATGAAGGACCACACAAGCCAACCAAACTCTCTGTTGTAGTTGCAGGTGAACCAGCAAAGTCTGTACCAAAGGAGAAGAGTGATTACACTGCTGAAGATATCTCATCAATTGCTAAGGATGCTAAGGTACGACACTTGCTGCATAGTGCCATTGATAATGTAATGTAAAACAAGGTAATTAACCGCAAGACTGCAAAGGAGATATGGGATTCCTTGGAGACAAGGTGCCAGGGAACTGATTCAATTAAGAAAAACAAGAAGACTACACTCACTCAAGAGTATGAACACTTTGACTCAAATCCCAATGAGTCATTAACTGGTTTATATGACATATTTGTCAAACTCTTGAATGACTTGTCACTAGTTGACAAGGAATATGATCTTGAAGATTCAAATCTTAAATTCCTATTAGCTCTTCCTGAATGTTGGGATTTGAAGGCCACCACTATAAAAGACAACTATGCTCTTGAAGAAACAACTCTTGATAAAATTTATGGGATGTTCAACACTCATGAACTTGAGATGGAACAAATAAGCAAGAGGAATGGATGAAAGTTAAGGACTGTTGCTCTTAAGGCTGAGGAGGAATCCCCCAAAGCAGCTGCATCAAGGAAAAGCAAGGGAAAAACTCTCATCACAAAGTCTGATACTGAATCATCAAGTTCTGATACTGATGATGACTCAGAAACTGAAAGCTTACCTGAGATGGATCCTGATGAAGAGATGTTGAAGTTGTGTGCTCTTATGGTGAAAGAAATCACAAGGATTGCATACAGGAAATTCAGAAAGGGGAAGAAATTTTCCAGGAAAGGTGCAAATTCTGATAAGAAGGGTTTTCAGAAAATCTGAAGGCAAAGGAGGAAAGTCTGACAGAGGATATTACTCAAATGTCAAGTGCTACAACTGTGGTGAGAAAGGCCACATATCTCCTGATTGCAAGAAAGTAAAGAGTGACAAAGGCAAGGCTCTTGTCACAAAGAAGAAAAGCTGGACAAACACTTCAAATTCTGAAAGTGAGGTGAACTATGTCTTGATGGCAAATGTTGATAGCAGTTTTGATGCTGCTGAATTAAAGGTACCTCAAACTACTTATGTCTTTCATACTGATGATATTAATGAGTTGAGAAGATATCTTAAAACCATGTTCATTAGTTATAGAGATCAAACTTTAACATATGAAAGATTAACCCCTGAAAATCTTGCTTATAAAAAGAGGAATGATTATTTAGAAAAGTAGTTAGTTTTGTTCCATCAAACTCAGAAAGATAGAGATGATGCTTTCTATGTTAGGGATGAAGTACTTAAAATGAATGAATCTCTAAAAATGAGTTAGAAAAGAAAAGAGAGATTATCAGGACTTGGACTAACTCTGGCAGAACAACTCAAAATTTGTTAAGTAGTGGAAACTGGAAAGAAGGCTTAGGTTATGGAGATGATAAGAATGATAAGGGAACTGTAGAGAGTTGAGCCTATAGTTGTTAAACAAAAGCCAAAGGTAAATCCTGTTAAGTTTGTAGCTGTAAAGTCTGATATTGATAAATCAGAAGTTAAAGACAGATTAACTTCTGACAAACCAAAACAGGATAAGCCAACTGAAGTTAACATAGGCTTAATGACTAAGAAGCAGCTTAAGCATAAGCTGAAAGATGTTAAGAATGTAAACAAGGTAAAGCTACCTAGGAAAAATAGGAATGGAAAGGAAGGTGTGAATAAAAGTAATGATTATAAGCCTGTTCCTAATGCTCCTAGAAAGACATGTCATAACTGTGGAAATTTTAACCATCTGGCTTCTTTTTGCAGGAAAAATAAGAACATAAACTCCTTACCTTCAAAGTCAGGATTTAAGAGTCATTCTGTTAGATATAGGCCACAAAATCCTTGTTTTCATTGTGGTAGTTTATGGCATTCCATTTATACTTGTAAGGAATATCATAGTTTGTACTATGATTATTATCAAATAAAACCTTCTTTAAAGAAAGTTAGCATTGTTCCTTCTAGTGTAAGTTCTGATGCAAAGTCTGATAGTGTAAATGCTAATAAGAAAAATGTTAACATAAACTCTGATGCTAAATCCGCTGGAAATGTTAACAAACTTAATAAGGCCAAAGGATCCAAGCAAGTCTGGATCCTTAAAACTAATCATTAGTGGTCTTTGTGATTGCAGGGCAACAGGAAAGACATCATAGTTCTGGACAGTGGATGTTCAGGACATATGACTGGAAATAAAGCCCTGCTATCAGACTTTGTGGAGAAAGTTGGCCCAAGTGTTTCTTATGGAGATGGCAACATGGGAAAAACTTTGGGATATGGCAATATCAATCTGGGGAATGTCATCATTGAAAAAGTAGCTCTGGTCTCAGGACTTAAACACAAGCTGCTCAGTGTTAGTCAAATCTATGACAGAGGTTATCATGTGGATTTCTTTGCAGAAGACTGTGAAGTTGTAAGCAAATCTACAGGAAAAGTTGCTCTGAAAGGATACAGGCATGGTAACATTTATGAAGCCAAGCTTTCAACAAGTACTGATGGTTCTGCAATCTATCTGTTAAGTAGAGCATCAATTGAAGAAAGCTGGAATTGGCACAAGAAACTCTCTCATTTAAATTTCAACAATATAAATGAAGTAGTCAAGAAAGATCTTGTGAGAGGTTTTCCAAAATCACTATTTGCTCCTGATGACCTTTGTGATTCATGTCAGAAAGCAAAACAAAGAAAATCCTCTTTCAAGAGCAAGACTGAATCATCAATTCTTGAGCCTTATCACCTACTACATGTTGATCTATTTGGTCCAGTGAATGTCATGTCTATTGCAAAGAAGAAATATGCTATGGTGATAGTGGATGAGTTCACCAGATATATATGGGTGTATTTCTTGCACACAAAAAGTGAAACTGCATCTATTTTGATTGATCATGTCAAGCAACTGGATAAATTGGTCAAAGATTCTGTGCAGATCATAAGAAGTGATAATGGCACTGAGTTTAAGAATTCGATCATGGAAGAGTTCTGCAAAGACCATGGAATAAAGCAGGAATTTTCTGCTCCTGGAACTCCACAGCAAAATGGAGTTGTTGAAAGAAAGAATAGAACTATTATTGAAGCTGCACGAACTATGCTTGATGAAGCAAAGTTGCCAACTTACTTTTGGGCTGAAGCTGTGTAGACTGCTTGTTTTACTCAGAATGCAATACTCATTAACAAGCATGGAAAAACACCATATGAGATGGTGAAGAAAAAGAAGCCAAATCTGAAGTATTTTCATGTATTTGGATGCAAGTGTTTTGTTCTTAAGACTCATCATAAACAGCTATCCAAATTTGATCTAAAAGCTGATGAAGGAATTTTTGTTGGATATCCACTTTCCACAAAAGCCTTCAGAGTCTACAATTTAAGAACAAGGGTTGTCATGGAATCTATCAATGTCTCTTTTGATGATAAGAAGATTACAGGACTTGAAGATTTCAATGATCATGATCAGCTGAGATTTGAGAATGAAGTTTTAAATTCTGATACTGTAAATTCTGGCAGTCTAAATCCTGATACTGCAAACTGTGATGGATTAAACTCTGATGTTATTGAAACTGTGGTGACTACGCCAAAGGAAGATGCACCTGTGCAGGGGGAGCATACTGAAGATACAACCACATTTCAAGAAGCATCAGAACCTACAACAGGCTCTTCAAGTTCTGATTCATCAAGTTCTGATGGGCCAAGTTCTGATAATTCTGGAAACTCAAGTGCTGATATTTCTGGAAACTCAAATTCTGAAGAATCCAACTCAGAGAGCATAATTTCAGGGGGAGAATCAGAAAATGTTGATGAAGACATCATGGATCATAGGAGAGCATCCAGTTCTAGAGAAAATCTTCCATCTGTAAGGAAGTGGACTAAAGCACATACACCTGACTTAATTATTGGAAATCCTGATGCAGGTGTCAGAACTAGAACAACTACATCAAATGAATGTCTTTATCACTCTTTTCTCTCTCAGACTGAACAAAAGAAAGTGGAAGAAGCTCTTCAAGATGCTGATTAGGTGCAAGCAATGCAGGAAGAGTTAAATGAATTTAAAAGAAACAAAGTCTGGACCCTAGTGCCAAGACCAAAGAACAAATATGTTGTTGGTACAAAGTGGGTGTTCAAAAACAAAACTGATAGTGATGGCATAATTACAAGGAATAAAGCAAGGCTGGTTGCAAAAGGATATTCTCAACAGGAGGGAATTGATTATGATGAAACATTTACACCAGTTGCTAGATTGGAAGCCATAAGGATATTTTTGGCTTATGCTGCTCACAAAAAGTTTACAGTCTTTCAAATGGATGTGAAAAGTGCTTTTCTCAATGGAGAATTGGAAGAGGAAGTATATGTTGAACAACCTCCAGGTTTTGTAGATTCAAAATTTCATAATCATGTCTACAGACTAGACAAAGCACTTTATGGCCTTAAGCAAGCTCCAAGAGCATGGTATGAGACACTAGCTCAGTTTCTTCTGGAAAGTGGATTTAACAGAGGAACTATTGACAAAATATTTTTTTATCTCAACCATGGAAAGGACTTACTTTTGGTGCAGATATGTGTTGATGATATCATTTTTGGTTCTACAAATGATAGACTTTGTAAAAAGTTTGCCAAGCTGATGCAGTCAAGATATCAAATGAGTATGATGGGGGGACTTAGCTATTTTCTAAGTCAAGCAGAATGAAGAAGGCACTTTTATTTGTCAATCTAAGTACACCAGAAACTTGCTGAAGAAATTTGGAATGCAAGATTGTTCAAGTGCATCCACTCCCATGGCCACTGCAACAAAATTGGATAAGGATACTGGTACATCAGTAGATATTACTGATTACAGAGGTATGATTGGCTCATTACTCTATCTAACTGCAAGTAGACCTGATATCATGTATGCTACCTGTCTTTGTACGAGATTTCAAGCAGATCCAAGAGAACCTCACTTAACAGCTGTGAAAAGAATTTTCAAGTACCTTAAGGGTATAGCTGACCTGGGATTGTGGTATCCTAGAGAATCAGATTTTAAGCTAATAGGTTACTCAGATGCAGATTTTGCAGGATGCAAAATTGACAGGAAAAGCACAAATGGAAGCTGCCAATTTCTTGGAGGCAGATTGGTTTCTTGGTTTAGCAAGAAACAGAAATCAATTTCCATATCAACTGCAGAAACAGAGTACATTGCTGCAGGAAGCTGTTATGCACAAATTCTTTGGATGAAGAATCAGTTACTGGATTATGGGTTAGAATTTTCTAAAATTCCTATTTACTGTGATAATCAAAGTGCTATTGCTATGACAGGTAATCCAGTTCAACACTCAATGACAAAGCACATCAGCATTAGGTACCACTTCATAAGGGAACATGTGGATGAAGGTACAGTGGAATTGCATTTTTTTCCAACAGATCAACAACTAGCAGATATCTTCACAAAACCACTGTGTGAAGATACTTTTACAAGATTGGTAAATGAACTTGGAATGGTTTTAGGTTCTTTCTCTAAATCTGCTTAGTTTATGTCCTGATACATCAGACTTTATGATCAGTATCTACAGATATTACTATCTTTGTGTATTATGTGCTTAAATTGAAATTTGCTTAAGTGCTGATTGTTGTCTGATGTGAATTTCTAAACTCTGATAGTGATATGAATGTTTTTATGACTATTCAATCCAATGAGGATAACTGTGCTAGATGCAGACCTAGTAATCTTTAATATACTAAGATCTCATATTTGAAGTAATTGTTTATGTGGAAATCTTTTAACACAAGCAAATTCTGATATTGAGCTTAGTTAAAGTTTACTTTGTGTATCTTGTTACTAAGTCAAAAACTAGAATAGTGCTTCTTATCTGTTAAATTCTGATGTTGGTAAATCTGATGGATGTACTAAGTGCTGATACGCCTCACTTATCAAAAGAAAAAGAAAAGAAAAGAAAAGAAAAATCAGGTACTCATTTGAGATCTAGAGTAAAAATATGGAAGGGACGACCCAAGTGCATTGCTGGTATTAAATTATATGCATTAGAAAAGCAAAATAAAATTTTCTTGGTGACTTTTCACATTCTCTAATTACTGGAGAAATACTCTGATAATAGCATAAATTCTGATAAGCAGTCGTGACTCACTTACACTGAGAAGCCACTATAAATGGAATTTCAAAAGAATCATAAAATGAGCACAAAACAGTTGAGGTGGACTCATGCATGAACTCATTCTATAGTAGACTTCGAAATAATGACAGCTTTTGAGCAAAGTTCTTAGTTATGACTTACTTCTAAGATGTGCTGAAGTGAATCAGACTTTAATCTTTATCTGATATTTAGCTTACTGAACACATATACACTCCATATGAATGATGAAAATTTCTGTGGTGATAAATGTTATTTTAGATGAAGAGTTTAAGTGTCAGTTGCATAAATTTTGAGGACAAGTTCTGATGGAAGTTCTGATGCTTAAGTTCTGATGAAACCATATCAGTACTTGTGTGAAGAATTATAGGAATAAAACATTCACTTTTCGAGTTAAGGAACCATGCTCTGATGACTGTTAAGTTCTGATATAAGTCTAAGTTCTGATATTAAATCCAAATTCTTTACTTGACTTATTTGTGGTTAAATCTGAAACAGTCATATTTCAAATCAGAATATGTTTGGGTGAGATATAAACGGTCAAAATAATTTGGGTTAGTGGTACTCGTATATGCACAGTAATTTTTTACCTGTTTCGTGTGCTCATTAACTCCTGTTTTAAGCTTCCAATGGCTGTCATAATTACTCATCGATCTAGGGAGATGAGGTTTTACTTCTTTTCGTTTCACACTTCCTGCATCCCTTGGTCTTCCCTTGTCTATATAACTGACTGATAATCCTTCAGTAAAAACCAATTCTTTCTTCTCTCAAACAATGACTCAGTTTGGGTGGTTTTACTGCTATGGCTTAGACAAGGTGACTATTTGGAACAATGGAGTTCCAACTCGTTATCCTATCAACAACATTCCTTCTAATCTCGGGATTCAATTTCCAGAAATCATTAAAAATGATTTGTTGACTGTTCAAAGAGATCTTCATCTCCGTTCTCTTCGTCAGCAGGAGAGAATCATTCGTATTGCTATTCTTTTTATTGAAGATAGGAAGAAGAATTAATTGCTATCCTCCTGTTTCTCTTCACTGGCAGCTGTGTCAGTCTTTTAGTCTAGGACTAAGGCTGTTGATGTTAGGGATTCTAGACTAGGGCATTCTTGTAAATTTCTGCATGTAATTTAAGTTTCATGAAATGTATTCGTTTGATATATTAATGAAATTTTACTTTATTGCAAGATTTTGTCTCTAAGTCGTTTCATATTCTGATGACCCTTTACACTCTGATAATAATCAAGTTGTGTTGCTCACGTGGTAGCGTTTATTTGCTTGGTTTTTTTTTGGTTATTCTTAAATGGGAATATTTTATCAGAATAATTGTTCAAATGGGATTACTTGATTAATGGGATTACTTGGTTAATGGGACGGTTTTTCTCCTTGAAAAACTGCATGTGATAAGTAATGATTACTGAATACCCGTGCCCATTAATTATTTTTTACTGTTGATTTCCTGACAGGTGTCCAAGGACGGTTCATATTCATCTCAACGGTTATCTTTTACCATGTATACATAAAAGAGAGAAAAGATTATAAAATCTTTTATTCACTTTTATACTCTATCTCTCTCCTTTTACTCTTATACTCTCACTATTTTCTGACGATTTATCACACAGGCATTTTCTCGAACATCTTTCAGACACTCAAATTTTTCACTTATTTCTGATGGCACCCACGGATTTAATTGTTGATGGAGCCAAGTTTGTACCAAACAACTATGCTACAATCTTGAATAAGGCTGAAGCTCCATCAGATTTGCACTTTGTGCAAGATTTCTTAGCAAATAGTGAAATTGGGTATGCTTTGACCCAACCTCAAGCTATTTCAAGCCAACAAGTACTGACATTTTGGCGGACTGGGAATTTTGATGATGGTGGTGCTACTGGTACTCCAAGCATCGTATTTGAAGTAAATGATGTTGAACATATGGTTAATCCTAGAGCCGTTCGTAAAGCTCTTCACTTACCAGAAGGCTGTATATTCTCAACAGTGGAGGACCCTGTTCTACAGCAGCTCATGGCCAGTTTGGGCTATGAGAGCAGTTTGGGAAAGCTTGGACAACTGAAAAGAGCAAATATTAGGAAGGAATGGAGCTTTTTCTTCGATTGTATCACTAAGGCATTCGCCAATAAGTGCTCCAACTTTGATGCCATTCCAATCATGAGTCAACAAATCGGGTATGCTCTTATTCATCAAACTCACTTTGATTTTGCAAGAGCTGTGTTAGGTTTCATAGGGGATAGGATGATAGAGGATAGGAATGTAGTATACTTTGCTAGATTCTGTCAGCTTATATATTCTTTTTATTGTGCTGATGAGCCCCAACCTACCACTGATTTAATTCCACCCTTTAAGCTTGCAAAAAGGGCTTTTAATGACTTGCTAAATGCTGACATAAAGAAACAAGTTGTTAGACCCTTACAGATACCTCGTTTAGTGAAACAGATACTGGTAAATGCTGATCCTCAAACCTACACATCTGTTTACCCTGATGTTCAACCCACCACCACATCCCAGCCACCACAACAGCCATCAGAACATACCACATCTACACAAACACCTCAAATTTCTCAACCTCAACCTGCTCAACCCTCAATCAAGACATATTTCAAACCATCACAGTCATCTCAACCTTCAGCACATACTACAGTGCAGCTTTTCTTCTGCTAGAGTAACAACATCAATATCTAAGAAAGTTTCACAGCAGAAAAGAAGGAGGATCCAACTACACAACTTTCTCAGCACACTCCTCCAGCCACTCCAGTGCTAAATTCTGATGATCTTGGAGATGCATCTCAAATTACTTCTCATAAAGTCATTTTATCAGAAGATGATGATAGTGAAGTTTCTGCCACTTCTGTTGCACTGCCTGCTACACACTCTGATGAAGCTGATGTTAATATAGATGCTGATGCAGCTGGTCCTTCTAGACATACTTCTCTACCACCAGCTTCTAAGGCTGCTATTATCGAGAAGTTTGTAGAAAGGGCTCCTCCAGTTCCTTGGAGTGAGACTAAAAGAGGGCAAGATTGGATTCAAGACTGGAATAATGTTGAATTTGTCCCTAATGCAGCTGTTCTTTCTGAGCATCTGACAAAGGCTGGTGAGATGTTTGCCAATGATAATTTCAAGACACATCTTAGAGTTACAGCACTGAGTACAAGGCACCTTCAAGGTCAACACTTAGCAACTCACGCCTAGCTGGAAAAAATTCGAAATACATTACTAGAGGATGCAGAGAAGATCAAAGTAGAGAAGCAGAGGTTTTTCAAGCCTAACTTTGACCGTTTAGCAAATATTGAAAAGTCTCAAGACAAACAGCAAGCTCAAATTTCTCAAATTTTACAAAATCAAGCTGCTCAACAAGTTCAGTTTAATGAACTTCAAAATTCTGTGGAATTGCTTGTCTCCCTGCTTCTTCCTGATGATGCCAAAAAGGGGGAGAAAGTAATTAAGTCCAAATGCAAGTCCCTAAATCACAGAAAGAAAAAGATGATGAAAATGAAGATCAGGGAAACTTTGAAATGGGTGGAGGTCAAAGAAAAAGCAAAGGCTCTTCATTAAAGAAAGACAGAACTACAAGTCAAAGGCCAAGTTCTGATGCTGGAAAGAAATCAAGCTCAGGTAAACAAGTTCTAGTCAATCCTGAATATCTTGATGAAGAGATCTCAAAGAAGCTATTTCTTAAGGAAAATCCAGGGATGGATCTTGAAATGCTGGAAGAAGAAGAAGCTAGACTGAAAGCTGTAATTGATAAGTCATAATCTAAGTCTAATACTTCTGCAACACCAAAGAAACCTCCACAGGCTAAAGGCATTGTGATTAAAGAAAGAACAAGTGTTGAGGCATCTAAATCCAAATCACAAGTGGAGTATGATCCAAAGTTTAAGGGCAAAGGTAAAGTTGATGAACCTGTAAGGGTTTACATGCCAACTATGGATGAACAAATAGATGCTGATGAAGATACTGATCTGATTTTGAAGAACAAGAAAGATTCTCAAACAACCTCTGACAGAGCTCAAGTTGTTCAAAGTCAGGAGTTAGTAAATTAAGATACTACAAGGAAGCAAGCAACCTCTGACACGGCTCAAGTTAGCTTGACATCAGAAGATAAGGGAATAACCTTTGACACTGCTCATGTTAAACCTTCAACTACTCTCCCAGGATTTGCCCAGGCTAAACAATTTGCTCAAACTCTGAAGAGTACATCAAGAGGTTTTCAGAGTAGATTGCTTGTAGGAAAGGAGGCAAGAGATAAAACTGGTTTAGGAAATGCTGATGAAAGAAGAGTAAGCAACACAACTCTAGATCCTACATCTCTGTCTGAACCAGGAATAGGCACAACTCCTGAAAGATTAGATCAATTGGAGTCTGTACAGATGGTTTACCACTCTGCACTGAAAGAACAGGTTATGTTATATTTCATGACAGATGGGAGGGTATTCCAGATTAGGCAGGATGCTATTAACTTGAAGTACTATGAAGAATTGGAACATGTGTTATATTTGCTTCAAGTAAAGAACAAATCTACAGATGATGCTGCCAAATTCTTAAGGTCTAATATTGAGAGACAGAAGAAACTTTACAGGATAAAGTCTGATAGCTCATACTTTCCTAAGCACAGAGCTCATGATGGAAAAATTGTTGAAATGAAGCCTAACACTGCAAAGATTGTTACTACCTTTCTGGGTTATAGGGATGTTGAATTCAACATGGAATCAGACAAAGCCTATTATATCAGACTTAATGAGGATATAAGAAAAACAAAGATCAATGATCTCAGAGCTGCTATCTTTTAGATAAGTGAAGATACAGCTGAGCTAAAAGAAGCCAAAAGGAGGATGTTGAATGAACTTGCATATGCTGAGAGATGTCTTTTGAAGTATTATCTCAGGACAACTCCTGATATTAAAGAGATCAGATAATGAAGCCAAGTCAGGGACTGCAACTGCTAAATTTTGAAGAACATACAGGCTAAAGCTGATATCAGACTTTAAGGATGGTAAAAACTACAAGTACTGTAAGTTGTAGTTTTTTAATCAAATTCTCATGTGCATTTGTACTTAATGTTTTTGACATCATCAAATATATATTGAACTTGTATATTATGCTAATTTAAAAGTTGGGGGAGATTGTTAGATATATTTGAGATGTCATGTCTAATGTGTTTCATGTTTAGTTTTCAGATCTTAACAAACAGGAAATATCAGTACTTATTGAAATCAGCACTTACTGGAAGTCAGAACTTAAGATATCAGTACTTAAATTATCAAGAGTGTTGTGGATAAAAAACTAAGGTTATTACTTGCTGTATTTAATACTAAGATTCGGGAGCTCAAGGCCTTTAATGGCTGCTCTCGTGTTTCGTGACTCAATCTGCCTTTACGAGATGCCTACGTATCTATGTGAATTAGAGAATCAAGCCAAAAAATGTAGTTCTGATTGGTGGGGGTGAGACCCCTTATATAGATGTTGGGAGTCCTTGAATTGGACTTGGTATAGGAGACTTGGTGGGCAAGTCTCATAATTAGAATGGACTTTGGAGTCCTAGATAGTAGGAAACTGATTCCTTATCCTTTTAGGTCCCCTTGAGGCTAATCTCCAAGGATTTATATCTTTATTGGGACTCTTTTCAACATCTGATTTGTCCCTTATTAATTAATTACGAAATTAATTAATAATCAGGGCTTTTGGGCCTTTTTTATTCCATCAGGCCTGATCTGGTCCATCAGGCTTAACCTTTCTGGTCTGAGTATCATATATCTTTTTATTGGGCCTAGCAGCCCACAGCTTGTACAATTAATGCAGTATAAATTATACAAGCATAATTTATTTATCCCTATCATTTGCCCCCCAACTTTTGGGAAACATTGATTAGGTTTCGCAGAAGTTAAGTCTATTCGTTCCCTTACAGGGTTTCATTTTTCCGTAAAGTGTGGAGCGACCTACACATTTACAATGAATTTTTCCTTTTATTCAGGAATTATCTTAATTTCCAGGAATTTTTCCCTTATTTCCGGGATTTTTTCCTTATTTTCTGGATTTTTCCCTAATTTTCTGGGATTTTCCCTAATTTTCTGGAATTTTTCCCTAATTTTCTGGGATTTTTCCCTAATTTTCTGGGATTTTCCCTAATTTTTTGGGATTTTTCCCTAATTTTATGGGATTTTCCCTAATTTTCTGGGATTTTCCCCTAATTTTCTCTATTTTTCAGATTTCCAGCCCTTTTTCGACCAGGATCCTAGTTGAAATTTCGACATGGATCCTAGTCGAAAATAGGGGTCAGCCTTGCCATCCTGGTCGAAAGAATTCGACTAGGATCCACGACCTGGAACTCGACCAGGATCCTAGTCGAAATTTCGACCTGGATCTAGGACCTGGAATTCGACCAGGATCCTAGTCGAAAATTCGACCTGGATCTAGGTCGAAAATTCCACCTTTTTTTTTTAGCTTCTTGCCATGAGCCTATCGACTAGGATTTCGACTAGGATTCTAGTCGATATTTCGACCTGAATCCTGTTCGAAAATTCTTTGATATTCTTGCTTCCTGGTCGAAGGATTTCGACTAGGATTCACGACCTAGAATTCGACCACGATCCTAGTCGAACTTCGACCTGAGTTTTTAATCCTTTTTTTTGAAAGATGCTTGGTTTATTTGACCTCATTCCTGGTCGAAGTTTCGACCTCAATTCAGTCCCGTTATTCCAGCTTCTTGCCATGAGCCTATCGACTAGGATTTTGACTAGGATTCTAGTCGATATTTCGACCTGAATCCTGTTCAAAAATTCTTTGATTTTCTTGCCTCCTGGTCGAAGGATTTCGACTAGGATTCACGACCTGGAATTCGACCTGGATTCTGGTCTTTTTTACCCGTTATTTTCGGGTGTCTGCTCAAAAGATTTCGGGCAGGATTCACGACCTGGAATTCGACCTGGATTCTGGTCTTTTTTACCCGTTATTTTCGGGTGTCTGCTTGAAAGATTTCGGGCAGGATTCACGACCTGGATTTCGACCTGGTTCCTGGTCTTCCACTAGCCTTCTTTATTTAGCTTTAATTTAGGGTATTGTATTTTCCAAATCCTAATTGGATTTGGGCCTGGCCTTTTTTGTTGGGCCTTATTAAATTTTTAATGAGCCTCTATTATTGGGCTTTTCCAAATCTTATTGGGCCTCTTTTATTGGGCCTTTTCAAAATCTTATTGGGCCTCTTTTATTGATCTGGGCTTAATACACCCTGTTTAGAATGCTCTAGAATTCCTAGGAATATTCTGGAATATTCTTTTTTCTGGGCTTTTTCCTATGGGCTTTTGTCCTCAATGGGCTTTTCGTCCCTTCAACTTCCTTTTCCTCTTATATAAAGGAATGAGGAAAGGCTATTACTCCTCACTTTCTCATTTCTTAGTTTTCTTCTTCATCTTCCTGCTAAGATTCTCAGAGGAATAACAGCAAGTCGGAGCTCAAAGCCTTTTTCAGGAGCGCTTCTTCAGGTAAGATTCCTCCCTTTGCTTTTCGTGTCTATTTTTCCATTGTGTGCCACTTGAAGATAGCCTATTTACGTGCCCCTTATTTTTTTTTCAGATGGCTGACAAAAGAATGACCCGTTTGGCCAAGATGAACGTGGCTAGAAAGTCCAACGATTTTCCTATTCGATCGAGGTATACTTCCTTAATCGACATGATCAACACTCGAGGGGACGAGTATCCGTCTGATGTGCATCTGGACGCGCACGATCACATCAGTGCTTTACGGGATCCCAAGGAGCTGGAAAAGTTGAGCAGCTGCTTCAAAATCAAGGAGCCTTTTAAGCTGGTTCTTGCGGGTCCGGCCGACAGGGCCTGTCAGTGGAAGAAGGACGCGCTATGCGTCTATAAGGATACTCTAAGGGCAGGTATTAGACTCCCTTTTCATCCATTCATTCCTTTGCTACTGGCTGATGTGGGCATCAGCCCTTGCCAACTTCCCCCTAATTCCTGGAGGTTGATTCTGTGCTATCTGTCGTAATGCGCCAAGCACAATGTCCCCACATCTGTTGCTGTCTTCAGGAAGATTTTTCAGTTCAAAAACAGCCCTGATAAAAGTCCGGGTTGGGTTTCTATCAACCAGCGCCCCACTATCCCCCATATCGTGAATGGGAAGTCCATCCCTGACAACAACTTGGGGTGGAAGAAAGATTTTTTGTTTGTTATTTGGGAAGGTGGAGATTGGGGCTCCCTGTTTCGATCATCCTTTGGGCTGGCCGTGGACGGGAGCCCGAATGACATAACTTTGTCTGAGGAGGAGGCTAGAGGTTTCAACCTCCTTACGCAAGACAACGGCACTTCCCATTGTTGGGACCTTATCCGGGAGACCGTCCTGGTAGAACGCGGCCTTTCGCCCGTTAATAAGAAAAGTAAGTTCCCTTTCTTATCTCCTTTATTTCCTGCACTTTTATTTCATTGATTTTCAACTGACTTTGTTTGTTGCAGTGGCTGAGAAGATTGAGGAGGCTACCAAGCCGAAGGACCTGGAGACAACCAGGATGAAGAGGGCCGGGAAGATCTTTAAGGACCCTCGACTGGGTGACCGCTTCCCGGAGTTCCTTCTTCAGGCAACGGAGCCAGATGAGGAAGGCCCTAGCCAAGTTCTGCGCACCAAGCAGAGGCCAGGTGCCTATTTTCAACCTGCTTGGGGGATCCGGGGCAAGGACTCAATTGTGGGCAGCACGGCGCTGTCCAAGGAATGGTCTAAGCATTCCATTTCCCCGGTGGATTATCAAGATTTTGTCCTTCAACAGGACTTGGAGGGGAATGAGCTGTTTGGAGCCCAAGCTCTGGCGACGTTACGTACTTTACTTATGCCTTTTACAATTCTCTTTTCTTTCTTTTCTAAACCTTTGTTGTTTTCTCTTGCAGGCTAACGCCCATTTTCAAGGGGCAATTCACCAAGCCAAGGCTTGGAAGGTTGGCCTGGAAGATGCCAACAAGAAGTTGGAGGAGGCCAATCAAAAAATTGAGGCCCTTGAAGCTCAATTGGCCTCTTCCACTTCTGACCTGGAGACGGCCCGGGCTGAAAATGTCATCTTGAAGGCGCAGAAGGAAAAAGCCTTTGATGGCTGGATGGACACTCAAGAATTCAAAGACTTGATGGTGGAGCATGACGCCCTTCTTCATCCTGTTAGCTATAAGGAAGGCTGGGACGCTGCTGTGGAGGCCATCCAGGATGAGTTTCCCGAGGTCCTTGAGCAGTCGCCCTTTCCTTGCCCAGTGCGGGTTCCAGAGCTTGGAGGTGTTACTGAAAAGCTTGCTGGCATGATCTAGGATGGAGAGGAGGAAGATTCCTCCGAGGAGGAATTCGAGCCTGTCGCTAAGAAGGCCAGGGTGGAAGAATCTCCCAAAGCAGTGCCTCAACAGCCATCATCTCCTGCCGAGGGAACTTCTACAGGGACTTCGGAGGGGACGACCGAGACGTCCGAAGAAACGACTGAAACTTCCGAAGAGACTTCGGATAGTGGTTCTGAGGAATCTCAGCCTTTCAAGGCCTAGCTTTTTGTATATCTTCTTTTTGAACTTTATTTATATCAGAACTTGTTACCCTTCGGGGTTATGTTTTATACATTGCTTTTCTTGCCTTTTTCTGTTTTAACTTTACAATCTTAATATGCATTTGAACCTTAAACATTCTTGGATTGAAATAATTTCAAGCTCTTTAATATGAAGTCTGGTTTTTCAAAACCTTACACAACATGGGTTCGACCCTAATCAATAATAATTAGACATTGTAAATTCTACTGGAATATAAAATTCTACGCAAGCAAAGCTTCCAGGTGCTTTTAAACCTATTTGTCATAATGACAAGTGAGAATCGTACTTAGCCTATCTTACACGTAGTAAACCTTCAGGTTTTGTGCATGCCAGGTCCTCGGGACTTCAAAACCATCCATAGTTTCCAGCTTGTAGGTTCCTCTACCCTGAACGCTCTTGACTCTGTACGGCCCTTCCCAATTTGGGGCGAGCTTTCCTTTCTGTCCGACACCAGAAGCCTCTATTTTTCTCAAAACTAGATCACCTTGTTTAAAAAACCTCTCTTTAACCCTTAAGTTGTAGTAGAATGAAGCTTTTTTCTGATATTCTACTATCTTTGCATGTGCTTTATCTCGCACTTCATCGATTAAATCCAGGGCTAACTTCTGCCCTTCTTCATTTTCTTTTTCATCAAAAGCCTGAATCTTTGGAGAGGAATGTGATATCTCCACGGGAACTACTGCTTCTGCCCCATATGCCAACATGAAAGGAGTTGCATCTGTCGTGACTCTACAGGTAGTCCTATAGGCCCATAATATGGGAAGTATCTCATCCACCCAATTATTTCTTGACTTTTCGATCCTCTTCTTTAGTCCATCCAGGATTATCCGATTTACTACCTCCGCTTGCCCATTGGCTTGCGGGTGAGCCACAGAGGTGAACCGTAACTCAATTTCATTTTCTTCGCAATACTTCTTGAATTCCTCGTTGTTGAATTGTGTTCCATTGTCAGTGACGAGGATACGGGGAATTCCATATCGGCACATAATGTTTTCCCATAGGAATTGTGCAACCTGCTTAGTTGTGATTTTGGCCAAAGGTTTGGCTTCGATCCACTTGGTGAAATAATCAATGGCTACAATCAGAAACTTCCTTTGTGCTGTGGCCATAGGAAAAGGCCCTAGAATATCCATCCCCCACATAGCAAAGGGAATAGGTGAGTTGATAGAGGTCAGCATCTCGGGGGGTTGTCTGGCGACTGGTGCATGCTTCTGACAGCGATCACACTTCTTTACATATTCTTTAGCATCAGCCATCATTTCTGGCCAATAGAAGCCTAAACGGGTTATCTTATGAGCCAAGGCCCTGCCCCCCAAGTGTTGCCCACAAATACCTCCATGCACTTCCTCAAAAGCTAAGCGTGCCTCATCGGGCCTGAGACACCTCAAGTAAGGAACCACGAAAGATCTTTTATATAGAATCCCATCTATCAAAGAGTACCTTAGTGCTCGAACAGTTAACTTCCGTGCCTCAATTGCATCGCTTGGCAACCAACCGGTCTGAATGTGAGCCTTGATGGGATCAATCCATGACGTCCCCAAGCCTATGGGAGCCACAAGCTTAACATCTATGCTTCGTGTCTTCAAAACACGGAAGTACACACTTCCCGAACTTTCTTCAATCTCAGATGAAGCAAACTTTGATAGCGCATCTGCTTTAGCATTTTCTTCCCTTAGAATGTGTTCAACATGGCATTCATTAAATTGGGTCATCACAGCCTTTACTAGGCGAACATACTTAGCCATCGTATCATCCCTTGCCTCAAATTCTCCCTTTACCTGGGATATGATCAGCTTCGAGTCTCCACGGACCTTTAAGTTTTTGACTCTAAGTGTCCCAGCTAGACCAAGGCCAGCAATCAGGGCTTCATACTCTGCCTCATTGTTTGTGGTTGGGAAGTCTAGCTTCATGGCATACTCAATTAAGAATCCATCAGGGCTTTGCAAAACCAACCCTGCTCCACTGGAATTTGTTTTTGATGCTCCATCAAAATAGAGAACCCAATATTCTTTCTCCTTGTCCCCATTGTCGACTCCCTTGTCTTGAGGTATGGTATCTTCCTGCCCCCCGACTTCTTGGTTGGGTATGGTACATTCCACCACGAAGTCAGCTAGTGCCTGGGCTTTTATGACCGTACATGGCTTATACTTGAGATCGAACTCTCCCAACTCTATTGCCCACTTAATCAGTCTCCCACTTGCCTTGGGACTGTGAATGATATTTCTCAGTGGCTGATTTGTTAGCACTTCAATTTGGTGAGCTTAAAAATAAGGACACAGCTTTCTTGAAGCCATTACCAAGGCTAAAGCGAATTTCTCAATGGCTGAATAATTCAACTCAGCACCATGCAAAATTTTGCTGACATAGTATACGGGTTTCTGGACTTTCAGTTCCTCCTTAACCAACACGGCGCTCAAGGCGCTCTCTGAAATAGCCAAGTACAAGAATAAAACTTCATTCAGAACTGGCTTGGCCAACAACGGGGCCTGGCCCATATACTTCTTTAACTCTTCAAATGCCTTCTGATTTTCCTCACTCCATACAAAGTCTTTGATGTTCTTTAGTGACTTGAAAAATGACAAGCACTTGTCTCCTGACTTGGAGATGAATCGTCCTAACGCAGCAACCCTTCCTGTGAGCTTCTGAACATCCTTGACAGTTTTGGGGGGTTCCATGTCCAGGATTGCCTTTATTTTATCGGGGTTTGCCTCAATTCCCCTCTTCGAGACCATCAATCCCAAGAATTTTCCAGATCCTACTCCGAAAGCACACTTCGTCGGATTCAACATCATCTTGTGGTACCTCAGGACCTCAAAAGCTTCCCTTAAATAGGCTATATGATCAGTCTTTACTAGACTCTTGACTAACATGTCATCAACATAGACTTCCATAGTCTTACCAATAAGATCCTTAAAAATTCTATTCACCAACCTTTGATAGGTGGCTCCTGCATTCTTGAGACCAAACGCCATAACAAGATAACAATAAACACCAAAGTCAGTGATAAATGATACCTTTGGAATGTCATCCTTATGCATTTTGATCTGGTTGTATCCGCTAAACCCATCCATGAAACTCAGCATCTCATGTCCAGCGGTGGCATCAATCAAAGTATCAATTCTAGGCAGCGGAAAACAGTCTTTGGGGCATGCATCATTCAGATCGGTGAAGTCTATATACATCCTCCACTTTCCATTAGCCTTCTTCACCATTACAGGGTTTGCTAACCACTCCGGAAATTGAATCTCCTCAATGAAACCAGCCTTCAAGAGCTTTTCCTCTTCCTGCTTTATAGCCTCTTGTCTTTCCGGGGCAAAATTTCTTTTCTTTTGTTTCACTGTCTTCCGGCTTGGATCTACGTTTAGCTTGTGAGTAATTAACTCCGGGTCTATGCCTGGCATATCAGCTGCTGACCATGCAAACACATCACTATTTTCTTGCAAAAATTTCACTAACTTCCCTCTAAGGGGCTCCTCTAATGTGGCTCCAATGAAAGTCGTCCTCTCAGGATTCTCGGGGTCTAAAGGAACCGAAACCAATTCTTCTGCTGGCCTTCCTCTATTCTCATCATTTTCTCGAACATCCATATCTTCAATAGGAAAAACCTGCCCCCCGACTCCATCTGCCCTCAAAGAGGCCACATAACAGCTTCTAGCCATTTTTTGATCTCCTCTCTCTTCTCCAATCCCGTTTCGGGTGGGAAACTTCATGACTGAATGGTAGGAAGAGGGGACTGCCTTGAAGGCATGTATCCCTGTTCTCCCCATGATAGCATTATAAGTTGAACTAGCCTTTACCACCATGAAATCCAGCATCTGCATTGCTTGCCTTGGCTCCGTACCTATGGTGGTTGGCAATTTGATTATCCCTTCCACAGGACATTCTACTCCAGCAAATCCATATATCGGCATGTCGGTTGGTGTTAACTGGGAGTCGTTATACCCCATCCTTAGAAAGGTGTCGTGGAGCAAGATATCCACAGAAGCACCATTATCCACAAGGACCCTCTTAACCGGGCTATTTCCTATTATTGGTGTTATGACCAGCGGGTCGTCATGGGGAAACTTCACACCCTCTAGGTCGGAATCATCAAAAGCCAATGTTACTTCTGTCCTGGCCCTCTTCGGGGCTTCTCCAACAATATGCATAACCTCTCTAGTATATGCCTTTCTGGAATTTTTGGACAATCCAGCAGTAGTTGGACCTCCAAAGATCGTGTTTATCACAGGCCCTCGAGGTCTCGGCCCTCCATAAATGGTGTTTATAACTGGTCCTCTAGGCTGGGGGTTTCTCCCCTGATCGTCTTGGTCCCTCCTACGATCTTCAAAGTTCTTCCTTCCATTATTATTTCTGTCCCCTCCATCTCCAGTATACTTGTTCAATCTTCCTTTTCGAATCAAAAACTCAATTTCATCTTTCAATTGCCTACACTCATCGGTGTCATGGCCAACATCTTTGTGAAACCTGCAATACTTTCCCTTATCTAGCTTGGCGGGATCAGCCTTCAAGGGCTTAGGCCTGTGAATATCTCTGTCTTTCTCAATCTCCATCAAAATCTGACTTCTGGGAGCATTCAGCTTAGCGTATTCAGTAAACTTTTGCCCAGGTCCTCCCTTCTTGGGGGTTGAATCAGGGTTTTGTTCGGTTCTAGGATATTTGTCCTTAGCGATATACTCCAAATCAGTTTTTCGTTTCTTGCCTCCAGTGGGCTCATTACTTACTACGGTCTTCCTCATACTTTCTTCAAACTTGATATACTTCCCTGCCCTCTCTTGGAGCTGCAACATGCTCTCAGGGGGTCGTTTGGCCAAAGACATCTTGAAAAACTCATCCCTAGTTCCTTGTTGCAGTGCTATCATGGCTACCTTATCATCAAGGTCTGGGACTTTTAAAGCCTCCTTTGTAAAACGATTCAGGTAATCTCTTAAGGATTCCTTAGCTCCCTGCACAAGACTCATAAGAGATGCTGAACTTTTCTCATGGACTCTTCCACTGATGAATTGCTTAATAAAAGCCTGACTTAATTCTCTGAATGATCCAATAGAATTTGGGGGTAGGCGACTGTACCATCTTTGAGCCATACCCGACAGGGTTTGAGGGAAGGCCCGACATTTTATAGCATCATTCACGGGTTGTAGCAGCAGTGCATTAGAGAATGTCCTAACATGATTAGCGGGGTCTCCCGTGCCATCATAGGCTTTGATAGTGGGCATCTTGAATTTCTTTGAGATATGGGCATTCATTATCTCTTCTGTGAAGGGTGGAGTTGGATCATCAGGATCTCCAAGGGGAAGGAGATTGCTTGGATCAGTTCTTGGGACAGCAGCCCTTCTTCTTACCGGACCATCCAGGTCTATGATAGGAGGAGGATTTCTCCCCCTAGGAGGTATGTGGGGTCTGGTGGCTTGGTGAGCCTCCAAATCACGCCTCAGCCTTTGGATTTCAGCCTCATGAGCCCTGATCTTTTCCTGCACTTCTTGGGGATTCGCCCCTGGGGTGCTTTGGGGGCGTTGCCTTCCATCGGCCATTGGCTCTTTTCCAGGATGCCTCCTTCTCGGGGCCACTTCATCATCCGAAGATTCGGAGTCTCTCTCAGTGTATGGACCAGAAAATTCCCGATCCTCAGGGATAGGATCCAAACCTCGTATATAGGGGGGCGACCGCCCTCGTGCTTCACTTCGCCCAGCATATCCGCTTCCTCCAACCTCAGGGTGAAGGGGCATCCCATAAGGGGGGTTAGTAGTAACAATAGTTGAATATTCATACCCGACGGGTCGAGAATTCACAGGTATATGTATTTGTTGAACTTGAGGATTCGTACCTTGAATCGGGGGAGTTGTCCCTTGTAGCTGGGGTTGAGTTGCCCCTGTCTGGGCTTCCTCCTGAGTAGATGCATAAGTTGAATGGGGAGGAACCTCCACGGTTGATGAAATCACCTGGGTTGTCTCTAATGGTGTTCCTTCCTCTAGAGCTCCAATTGTTCTCCGTGTTCTCGCCATGGTTGTTGTTGTGTTTCCCACAGACGGCGCCAAATGTTGTGGATAAAAAACTAAGGTTATTACTTGCTGTATTTAATACTAAGATTCGGGAGCTCAAGGCCTTTAATGGCTGCTCTCGTGTTTCGTAACTCAATCTGCCTTTACGAGATGCCTACGTATCTCTGTGAATTAGAGAATCAAGCCAAAAAACGTAGTTCTGATTGGTGGGGGTGAGACCCCTTATATAGATGTTGGGAGTCCTTGAATTGGACTTGGTATAGGAGACTTGGTGGGCAAGTCACATAATTAGAATGGACTTTGGAGTCCTAGATAGTAGGAAACTGATTCCTTATCCTTTTAGGTCCCCTTGAGGCTAATCTCCAAGGATTTATATCCTTATCGGGACTCTTTTCAACATCTGATTTGTCCCTTATTAATTAATTACGAAATTAATTAATAATCAGGGCTTTTGGGCCTTTTTTATTCCATCAGGCCTGATCTGGTCCATCAGGCTTAACCTTTCTGGTCTGAGTATCATATATCTTTTTATTGGGCCTAGCAGCCCACAGCTTGTACAATTAATGCAGTATAAATTATACAAGCATAATTTATTTATCCCTATCAAAGAGATAGTTATCAGAAGATGGATATCAGAACGTAAGTGCGGAAGGACGAACAGTTAAGGAAAGGCTGATTGAAAGGAAAGAAGATCAAGACTAAATAAAGAAGAGATATGCATAGAGAAGATTTCTATGAAAGATAGAAGACTTGGAAAAGAAGATATCTAATTGATATATTTTAGGATACAGAATCATATTCAATATCAATTAGCGATTATCTTGTAACTGTGTAGTATATAAACACAGACATAGGGTTTACACTATATGTGTTATCATAATCGAAGTTATTATTTATTGTAACCCTAGCAGCTCTCGTGATAATCTGTTCATCACTAAGAGAGGACAGTTCCATATTGTAACAGAGTTTAATAAAGTTTGTTTTCTGTTACTTGAGTTCTTTAATTCGATTTGATTATGATAAACACTGTATTCAACCCCCTTCTACAGTGTGTGTGACCTAACACAGTACCATGTACATATACATCTGCCTGTATTTTTGACTTTAGTATCACTATACCTATGATCAATGAGATATGATCATCAATCAACAAACACACCAGTCTTAATGCATTATTATTGTCCCTTAATAATAATACTCGACTAGGGACCTTTAGAAATATTGATACAATTCTCATAATCTCATTTCTAAGTCACGTACTTAGAGATATAGAATTGCATATCATATTCCAAGGACATTTATTAATCTAACATTTATATTGCAAGAAATTAAGAATTAATAAATTATAAAGAGAATAATCGATAGAACATAAACATTAATAATCCTAATGTCTTAAACTAAAACATCATAGTGTGGTCTCTAGGGCACAAACACTAATACTCCAGACATAAGTCTTCAAGATCAAGTTGTTTAAAATCTGGATTGATTTCTCCCAGATTTACTATGACCTTTGTAATATTTTCAGAAACCTTTTTGTCCACCATCTCCTGCATTTCACCCATCATTTCTTCCCTTATCGCCTTTTTCAAATCCTTCATATCAGCAACATAAGTACTAGAACTAAGAAGCTGTTATTGCTGATCTTTTTTCATTTTTCTATATTTTCCGGATCTGCCTAGAAGCCAGTTGGGACCATGGCTGGGTTTTTTGACTTGGTCATCACCGATATCTTCAATATTTGGAGTCTACTAATAAACATGAATAAACAATATCACAAACACATTAAAACTGAACGTCTCTCTGAATCAGGAAAAACACATAATCTTGTAGAGATGGAAATGACTAAAATAGTTAAATAATTGTAATATTACCGTATAATGTCGTCATGGTTTCCGTTTGTGAGTGTTAGAGTAAATATCATCTTTTGGTGCTAATTCTTTTGGATTAATTTTCTTTTATACTTTCTGTGAAAAAAACGAGGAATGGCAATGTCAAAACAATATAATGCAAAAAATATAAAAGTGAGGATTAAAACAGAGGAAAAGAAGTCAACTTTTAAGCGCTGGAGATATATTTTTCTTGCCAATTTGAGCAAAACTTTTACGACCAGTTGTGTGTGTTTCTCTAATCAACTAATTTGACACATCTTTCTCGAGGCCTAATTAACACAAAATACAATAAATTTGACACATTAATTTAACTAATAAAACCAAAAATCCAACAAATTTAATAAATATATTCACATGCATACATACATATACACGTATAATTAGAAAAAGATGAATATTTTACTTCTAATTGAAGATTGCTGCTCAAAGTTTTCCTCAATTAGTTTTGGGGTTTTGGGGCTTTCGCTCTATTGAAGATGGGAGAAAGGTGTGTTTAGACAGAAAAAGAGAGGAAATGAGAGAGAGGGAGAGGGGGAGAGAGAGAGAGAGAGAGAGGTGGAGAGAGATAAGAGATGAGTTCAGCTGAGTGATGAGAGAGATGAGAGATTAGGTCGGGAGAGACATGAGAGAGAGTGTGCTGAGAAATGAGAAAGATAAAAGTATTTTTTTTCATTTTTTGTTAAAATGAATGAAAACTTTTGGTACCAAAATTCCAGTATCCCGCCGAATGAAATTTCAGTATCCCGCCTCTTTTTTTTGTACTAATTTTAGAATTTTGCGGTAAAATGAGTAAAAAGTGTTTCATCTATTATAACGCTTTGCTAAAGTATTACAATTACTCCAAAAAATTCAAAAGTATCTTCTTCCTTATAATACTTTCTGATTTTATGCAACATTCTTAAAAACATTGTAATAGACTACTAAATTTTATCTTTATAGCAACACATTATGTAACACTGATAGATATTGGGCTTGCAATAGCCCATATATGATGTAGTGTCTCCAGTATTCTCAAACCAACAGTCACGGTTATACCCACTTTGAAATCAAGGCTCAATTTATCCAATTCGTCTCCAATGATTCTTTCACAGGATTGTCCAGTGAAAATCCTGTTGATCATCTTGAATGTTTTCTGGAAAAATGTGATACGATAAAGCTGACCAATGTTAGTGAACATGCGATAAAGCAGTAATTATTTTCATTCTCTATATGTGATCACTACACCATATATGGCCTCTAGCAACACTGAAAAAAGTATAAAAATGAGAAGAAGAAAGAGTTACCTAAAGCAAAAATTTCACCTTTGGTTACACTTTTTAAAAATTTGCTTGTGCTGGATTTGCTCCTGCTACAATAGAGGTATAAGGTAAAACTTTTTGAACCTGTTGTAATACGGGTAAAAAATATTACAAGAGACTACCTATGGTAACACTTTCGCTCTCTATGGTAACACCACGCAGGTGTAATAATAGTTCATTATAACACCCTTAAAGTTATAGTAACACCCATATTATTTTACCATAAACTCTTTTGCAACATGATATTTGCTAATGTAATGCAAGATTAAAAATAGTTCAATTTTCTGATAACATATTTATATCTTACCGTAATATTGCTTTTTTAACACTCTTGCATTTATTGTAACAGTTTTCCTAGTTTTACCAACATAAAAGTATATATTGGTTACACTTTTTAATTTTTCAAATGTAGTAATTCAAATCTACTCAACATTAAAAACTTAAATAGATATTTAACTTTGAACTATAAACCAAAGTTCAAATTTAAAAAATACAAAGTTAACACATAAATAAATATCACATTCCCACTATGGTTCAAGCTAACAATCTTATTAAAACATAAATCCAGAAAAACAACCAATATACTATAAAGTACTCTTATTCCATTGATGCTATTGACTATCAACTTATAAATGAAGCTAATTTATTCAACATGTTCTCCGCCTGCAAAGTAACCTTCAGTAATTCAACAATTCAGTACTTCTATTTCACCACTTGAATTTTGTAGGAAGTACTACAACAAATTATTTACATTGTAGAAATTTGATTAGAACTTTGTAAAACAAATTATACATCTGTTGAACTTACAATCGATTAAACTTAAAATTTTACCTTTTCAATGAGAGAAAGACTGTATAATCTGACTTTCTCAATATCCATTTTTTCCTTGCTTTTGTTGTATAAATTGTAGTTGTCGCGGCATAAAATGATCAGAGATTTATAAATTTTCTAGGTTTAGTTAAATGACTATAGTACATGTAATTTTATTAATATTTTAACTTAAACACTTGAAGCAACTTTAAATTCTCAATGTCTTCTTCATTCATCAAGTGCTTAAAAGCCCTTATTTTGCGCAAAACTACGATATCATATCGAAATAAGTAATCTCAACGAATTTTAACTTATAAGTCAGAAGCAAAAAATATTGGACAACGGATATATATTATATACAATAAAAATAATATTCATATTTATCATAAATAGACTAATATCATAATAAAAAGGCGGCTGATGACAAAGTAGTCACATTTTATTTGACAAAAGTGTCTGTACATGACAACTCCATATCAAAGGAAAGTAAATCGAGAAAAACTTTTTATCTAGAAGATTAAACACTTATGTCTTAAACATCAAAAGAGTCTAGACCAAAAAAGATACCTCTGGATATGATGAAGTGATCTCAATCTGGATTTTTTACTCATGACACTTTTCGAAGATTTTGTGTCATATTATTCTTCCTCAATATATGCTTTGAGAGATCACATAGTAACATGAAAAAATTATATAAGTTCATATGAAGATGACTGTGTCAAGGTGGTTAGAATTGTTAGGAATGAACATTACAATAATGAAATGAGACATAAAATGCAGCCAATCATTTAGCTACTTTTTATGTAATATGTTAAACTCATGTGTGCATGTAAAAGCATAATACTTCAAAGAAACCAGTAGAAGCGGCAATAAATTAATTTTTTATGTTCATGGTAGTTGGTATTATAAATCATTCTTCAAAAGACAAACTCCACAATGCATCTGTTATTAAATCAAGTTATTTTAAGGTATATATTTATCTACTAGAAGATAACCTGTGAACATGGGATGAGACAAAAAGTTTTGATATTGCATATGATTTTACTGAGTAATTTTAATTGGAATTTAAAATAAATAAATGCAAGTATTTTAACGTAAATAAACTAGAATGTTATTATACTTGTATATATATATTATTATATTGGCAAGTTGTTAATACTTATAATAATATTTTACTTTTATCTTTTAGTTGTTAAAGATTATAACAGGACTTTGTACATATAAATATATATTCTACCTAACCAAATTCTCTTGTAGCAGTATTTTTAAGGATTTTTCCTAATTTTTTATTAAACTGAAACAAGTACCATTCTCAGCCTGAATGAAGTGAAAAGGAAAAATTCATAGCCAACTTAAACAATAAATAAAATTGTTAATTGACTTTATATAAGCATACTGTTTGACTTCTTTTTTATATACTCTAGTAGAATTAGTTCTTACATCAACATAGTGTAGTAACAAGGTACTCTTCCCCGTAATGTATGAAGAGACAACACATTTCTTAAATAATAATTTTTAATATTTGAACAAAAATAAAGGGACACAACTATTTATTTTGTGGAAATTCAAAGCAAAAACCTAATGAGCCATTAAAATAGCTCAAAATTTTAAAATTTTATAGCCAAAAAATAAAACAGTAACAGTTTCTTTCAATGTGTATGCTACAAAAAGAAAAATGCTTACTTTATTAAGAAAAAAATTCATGTAGATCATCTTAGTCCCACTAATAATCTACTGCTGCAATTCTTTAATTGGGTCATATGAGCATCCTATTATTTAGGTCATATCTTGAGTTCCAGAAGTTTGAATTGGATGATTTAATAGTCCACGTGAAGATAACGGATTTTTTTTCATTCTACAATGATCCAAATATCAAATTAAAACTTATGCGGCCCAGAGTTACTGAGGGGGTGATGGGGGGAGAAGGGGGGGAGAGAGATAAACATATACAGAGAGACGGAGATTACTACTTTTCTTTTTGTAAAAGATTGATGGTTTTCTTCTCTATTCTCATTAATATCAATTATGTGTTCTTATCTTATGTGTTTTGTTAATCTAGTCACGAGTGAGTAGATTTTTAGTCTAGGGTTAAGTTGAACCCTAGTTATGATTGATGTGTGATTTCCCAATCCCCCAAGTTAGTTATATTACATGTCCTTGCTTATTGAGTTATTTTTAAATAACAATTATATGTTAGACGTGATTATATGTATTGTTTGAACCAATATATAATTATCAACGAAAGTGAGAAATAAGTGGTTGTGATTTATCCAATAAGAACATGAATTTCTTCATGAAAATAGGTAGAACGGATTGTTAGGAAGTTAAGATGATGTGTTTAACGTCTCTAAATTACATGATACCATGAAAATATGATTGATTGTATTTTAGAGTAGTAATTAATATGCGAGAGAGGTTATTGGTATTTTATAGGGCGCGTCTTTCCTCTTGAGTAGTATATGACTGATTGGGGCAGGAAATCGTAATTGCTTTGATTAATGCTAGCGGGGATACTTAATTCTAGATGTTTTTAGTTATTTGATTAATACAACATTTTGCCTTTAGGTATAATTTTAGTTAAACAAACTCTCGATTTTTATTGTGTTACTTGCTTAGTTAAATCGAGTCAAGAATTACTAGTGATTGGTACTTTTGTCTCTATGAGATCGCCTCTGACTTACCTAATTAATTGTTAGAAGGATTTTTTAGATATCATTATTTGATAGGCATGCGACAACTTTGTCATGGATGATGAAACAATTGATGATATAGAGATTTTTACCAGAGGGCTATGAGTCTAAGATACATATTGATTGTAAATAAGAAGATAATACGGCTCAATATTATGAACCGAATCATGTTGAGAATGTGTTCGATATATAAAAGTCCTCAACCAAATTTGGGTAGTTTGTTGAATGTATGAGATAAAGACGCGATTGAGTTTGATTATGTTAATATGAAAAACCATTTGAAAAGAGTGGAACAAGTTGGAGAATATTATGAGATAGCAAGTTTTAAAAATCGTCTGTCTACGGATTATGATGAAATTCATGTAATTAAAGAACATGAAAATAACGAGGATGGATAAGAAAGCAAGTAAATCTCGATGATGTTTATGAAGATGAAAATGATGTCGAGCTACATGTTAAAGGCGTACCAAATTTATCCTTAGAAACTTATATATTGGTGAATAATTTGCGATATCAAAGCTTAACTCATACAGTATGCAAGGTGAGTCTCCAAATTTTTGGGATTGTTGTGAATCGTCAATATCACGATAATATTAATTTCAATGATATGGTAGATAAAATCAAGCTGACTTCACAAATTTACCTAGCACCCTATATTATTGTTTGGAATAAGTCACTGGTTGTCACTACCGTAAGTGAAAATTATGTGATAGACATTGATAGTTCGAAGTGCAAAGATACTACATTTTATGATATATTTGATGTAGATTCAGGTGAGTTAGTAATATATAGATCATATCATTTTTATTTGAATTTATGTCACAAAAGTTGGGAGAATAAATTGACAATGATGGAGGGCATGTTTTTATCCATTGAACGATATAAGTGTCTAGAATCCCTCTTTTAAATTTGTGGTGCTTGTTTATACAAGTAATGGGTTCAAAAAAGTTGAAGTTGGTTCAATCTCTAAAATCGGCAGTGGTTAACAAAAATGCGGTTGCATTAGTTCAAGTGTTATTTTCATAATATTTTAATCTTAGCGGGAATTTCATTTATAAAATTATAATATCGTGTTTTCTTATAAATATACCAACTTGGAGAGATTATAAGGAGAAATAAAATGTAGTTCATTGTCTAGGTGAGAACTCGAGGTCGATTTTTTTTGAAGTGGAGGAGTCTGATGTAGGAGGATTTTTGGTGCATATTAAGGGTGTGATGAATGCGACAAGACCAAAGACATGATATATGTTGAGTATTGTGTGACCATGCTGATGAAAATATATGATGACATGATCACACCGCCGCAGGATTGCATGAACATGCCAATAGTGGAAAAGTTAACAATAGCTTTTTACTATGGATTGTAGATAAATTTAACAATATGGATGGTAGATATTGCATGCTCATACTCAAAACTCCATGATCACGCCGTTTTTAATTATTATTTATGTTGTTCAAGACATGCCTGAACAATAACAAGACTAAGTCAAATTGACAACCCTAAGTAAGTTGTATTGTAATCTTAGTTTGCATTTTGTATTGTAACATTTAAAGTCTTTAAAATTGTCAAATAGCAGACTGAAGTCTTTTTCTTTAAACAGTATCAAGCCTAAGAATTCTATCTGGAAGAAGATCAAGAAGATCATGCCTCAGGAGAATTATGAAGAAGCTTGGAGTTGAATAAATCTGTTTTGAGAAAAATGTTCTAAGTCAAGATCTCTACAAGTCACAGATTTAGTGTTATAGAGAAATCATTCGAGAACTCCAGAATGACTTATAGAGAACTCAGGAAAGCTATTAGAGAACTCAGAGATATCAACAAGCCAAATTGAAGACATGAAGATTGGGGATATCGACAAGTCATTTCTTCACTAGAGAACTCAGAGATATCGACAAGTCAAATATCACTAGAGAACTCTGAGTTATCGACAAGTCAAATTTCACTAGAGAACTCAGAGATATCGACAAGTCAAAATTCATTAGAGAACTCCGAGTTATCGACAAGCCAAATATCACTAGAGAAATCTGAGTTATCGACAAGTCAATAAGTCACTAGAGAACTCAGAGATATCGATAAGCCAAAGTGAAGATATGAAGATGAGAGATCTCGACAAGTTAAGTTCTCTTATAGAGAACTCTATAAGTCAAATCAACTATAGAGTAATGAGAGATCTCGATAAGCCAATATACTTATCGAGATGTTAAGCTCTTTATATACCAAACTGGAGATCTAGAGGTAAAACTTAAAGTACAAAGTGCAGACCAGTTCAATATCCAAGATTAACAATCAACAAACAATCCAACCAGTTGAATTGACAAGTCTACAAAAAACATCTTGAAGAGTGTGCAAGATCAAGGGTGAAGATTAACTGACAAAGAAAGATCAAAGTTAACACAGTATGCAAAGATATGCTAAGCCAGAAATGGAAGATATACTTTTCCTAAAATGGAATGATTAGTGACAATTTACTAAAGTGAATAGCATATCTTTTTATACACTGTGTAAACCAATAGTTAACTATCATATAAAGTTAACACTGGTCCTTTGTTAGATGTAACAATTTAGATCAGAAAAATCTTGTATTGATTCCCTCAAGGAAGAAGCTAAGCTTTTTAGCAACAAAGAGCCTAGAAATTTTATAGCAAAACATTCTTAATTTTAATATAAAATTAACTGAGTTTTGAAATATTTGTGTTGACTGTTATTGCTTGTTTAATTTCAGTATTAACATATCTCACTACAAGATTTAATTTACTTTGTTCACAACCATAAAAACTTCAAGAAAAGCATAAAAACACAAAAACACATTCACCCCCCCCCCTCTGTGTGTAATTCATTACCTAACAATTTATTTTTAATTAGGATTTGTTTTTATTTTATTTTAGGATTTTCTATCCCTACATACACAATCTTATTATGTAACAAATGATCTATATTTTAAAACCTAAGTGTTTTTCTCTTATATTTCTTGTGAATTCAAGAAAACTTGTGGATTAAAGGTTTGTCTTGTGGATTTAAGGCATTAAAGGATTTTTCGTGTAACGTTCCTTTCGAGTTGCGAGGATTAGCGCTAGCTTTTACCGAGCTTCCCTGCTTCCAACCATAGAAATTTCTCGAACAACCTAAGAGCATCTTCAATGGTGGTGCTAAAAAGAATGTCAAAATGTCATGTGCCGTGATATGGCATAACACTCTTGTTGGCTCCCCATTGGATGCTTAAGGGTACCAACCAAAGTATTTAATTTTTGGCACCTTTTGGCACGCTGCCAAAACGAAAACAATGTTATATATCCAAATAAATGTTAGGAGAAAAAACACACACGCATATTCCAGATTCAATTCTACCAATACAGAGTACGCACACAAAACATATATATCGTGGAAAAACTCACGTCCCAACTTGTATAACTAATCCAAATAATTATCAAACTAATACGTGAGCCAACCAATACTCAAGCATCTCCCAACCGATAACTAAGACGACTACTTCTCTTAAGCATACCTATCAAACATAATATGACTATGTATGTATAGCCATCCAAAATTTAGCCAACATAACATACCTAATCTGATTACAATAATAATTGTCAATCCATACAGTTATTATCCAATCCATTTATGATAATTATTGTCTACCTATACAATTATTATCCATTCCCATTATTATGATAATAGTTGTCTATCACCAAGCTCAACCAATCATCTTGGGTTGAAACCCAACAATCCCCCCTTCAATCTAATACTCTAGATCATATTGAACAATAACCATCAAAATATCAACGTCCATTCTCCGATGCCTCCCCTCGAACAAGAATCAATTCATCTCGTTCTTCTAATTTTTTAGAATCACTAAAACCCGTATAGTGAACTCCAAACTATCGTTCTTCATCATAATGACATATACATCCAAAAAATCCTGTGCATCAACCATAAGTGTCTCATTTCACCATTGAATCAATCGATCCTTGCTTTCAAAGTCATTCGGCCTCTTTTGAAGAACATCACGACCATCATCCAAATTCATCATCTGGTTGATTATTCATCAAAGTGTTGAAACTATTGCAATGATCCCGTCCATCTTCCATCTCGAGTCCGAACGAATTGGTCCATGGTGCAAGTCATCTGCCATACCGCACGAAACTTTTCTAGCAAATCCATTAACATACTCCACCATACCAATTGAACCTCTAATTTTCCTCCAGCCCAATTCATCAAGAACCCGAACCTCGACTCTGATACCACTTGTTAGGAGGAAACACACACACATATTCGAGATTCAGTTCTACTAATATAGAGTACGCATACAAAATATGAATGACGCGGAAAAACCCACGTCCCAACTTGTATTATTAATCCAAACAATAATCAATAATACATCAATATATAATACCTCAATGGTTTCCTAAATTAATACTTGAGCCAATCAATACTCAAATATCTTCCAACCGATACCTAAGACGACTACATTTATTAAGCATACCTATCAAACATAATATGACTATGTATATATAGTCATCCAAAACTTAACCAACATAACATACCTAATCCGATTACAATAAAAATTGTCAATCCATACAATTGTCATTTCATACAATTATTATCTAATCCGATTATGACTATTATTGTCTATGCATACAAATATTATTCATTCCATTATGATAATAATTATCTAACACCAAACTCAATCAATCATATTGGGTTGAAACCCAACAATAAAGACATGTACTTTCATATTTATTTTTAATTATACTTGTAACTAAATAGTTTGACAATTATGAATGTTAATTATTGGAGTAAATTTTGACAAGATCTGTCAAAAGTACAATTAAAAGACAAGGCAATAGTATATTAATATTATTGATGAGTTGTCAATGAACTTGATTTAGCACCTCATGCTCTAACATGAACACGTATGCGGCGAAATTAGTACCCTGCAAATGCCGACTCCTAAGACTCGGGGTATCAATCGTTTAGTGCTAAATTCTTAACCTATAAGAGATCAATATAAGTTCAAGGAGTTTGGATTTTCACACACTCCTTAAGATTATTGACATTCCATTTTACTTACTTCTGGATCTGGTTCCCTGCGAAAAACCAGAACTTATTTTTACGCAGAAGGTGCTGACGAGCCACCATTTTCAACTGGCATTATTTTGTATGTGTCCAAAACTCTGCAGCTACACATCAAAACCTGGATTTTAAATTTAATTGACTCTTTATTTGAGTCATGTTATGTACAGGCCAATATGATAATGATAAGCTATTAGATCAACTAAGATATGACAGTCATCTGTTCTTAATACATGAAAGCTGCTGATAAGAATAGTACTAAGAGATTAAAATATAATCAGTACGGCATTGTCCCCTGCACTTCCAGACGACCAGATTATTATATACACAGATAAATAATTGTTGCTTCAATTGAACTTTTAGACCCCATGAAAGGTTAAGATTGACTTATCTCAAATGATTTTTGTCTTCATCAACTTGACTATACTAGGAACAACTTATTTACATAAGATTGCTGCAAATTTTGAAAGAACATTTATCATAATCACAGTCCACAGACATGTGCATGGATTAAAAACTATATAATGGTAATCATAATACAAAAAATATACTATATCTACTATACTGAACATTCCTATCCTTTGGGATGCTTGATGAGGCTACTACTTTTCATAATTTGACTTGGAAAACTAGGTTATTTTATGATATTATTATATTAGAGATGTTGCATAATGCAACCATTGGTAAGCTTCACTGGCTTATACAGGGTTTATCAGAAACTTAAAATGTCAACCATGAAGGCCTATATAAAGCAAGACATCTCAAGAAATATCCAGAACATCCTTTCAAACAATACTTGAGAGTAATGCACTAACTTTCTCAAGCTTTATATCACATCAAGCACTGGTAATTAAAGAAAAATGGGTGATATTGAAGGATCACCAGGGAGCTCAATGCATGGAGTCACTGGACGAGAGCCTGTTCTGGCTTTCGCAGTGGCTTCACCGATGGTACCAACTGATACAACAGCAAAATTTGATTTACCAGTTGATTCAGAACACAAGGCTAAAGCGTTCAAGCTATTTTCCTTTGCCAATCCTCACATGAGGACTTTTCATCTTTCTTGGATTTCTTTTTTTACCTGTTTTGTGTCCACATTTGCTGCTGCTCCACTAGTCCCAATCATTCGCGATAATCTCAACCTTACAAAAGGGGATGTTGGAAATGCTGGAGTGGCTTCGGTGTCTGGCAGCATTTTCTCTAGGCTTGTAATGGGAGCAGTTTGTGATCTTTTGGGACCGCGATATGGCTGTGCATTTGTCATCATGCTTACAGCCCCAACTGTGTTTTGTATGTCATTTGTGGCGGATGCCAGCGGTTATATAGCTGTCAGGTTCATGATTGGCTTCTCCCTCGCGACATTTGTTACGTGTCAGTATTGGATGAGCACCATGTTCAATGGTAAGATTATAGGCACCGTGAATGGTACTGCAGCCGGATGGGGAAACATGGGCGGAGGAGCAACTCAATTGCTCATGCCTCTTCTCTACGACATGATCCAACGTGCAGGAGCTACTCCATTCACTGCCTGGAGGATCGCCTTTTTCATCCCTGGTTGGCTTCATGTGATCATGGGGATCTTGGTGTTGACACTTGGTCAAGACTTGCCTGATGGGAATTTAGGTACTTTACAAAAGAAGGGTGATGTTTCGAAAGATAAATTCTCCAAGGTTAGTTTGGATAACACCTTATTCCTTGGTAACATTTTTAATACGAGTTCTGAATTCAGAACCTGTTCAAATTGTTCGTTTCTGAATAATTGACTTGTGTTCTTTTCAATGTTCAGGTGTTCTGGTATGCTATCACCAATTACAGAACATGGATATTTGTCCTTTTGTATGGATACTCTATGGGTGTGGAATTGTCGACTGACAATGTCATTGCTGAATACTTTTTTGACAGGTACTGTTCTTTTTTATATTGTATTAATATTTAGAATAATAATATTTTTTTATCATTTAAAGTAACCTTGTGAAATGTCCAACACTGTGACAGATTTGATCTAAAACTCCAAACTGCTGGCATTATTGCTGCTACATTTGGTATGGCTAACCTTCTGGCTCGCCCCTTTGGTGGATACGCTTCGGATGTGGCTGCGCGAAGGTTTGGAATGAGGGGAAGGCTGTGGACTCTCTGGATACTACAAACATTAGGAGGACTGTTCTGTATCTTCCTTGGCCTCTCTAATTCCCTTCCAATTGCTATAACAATGATGATTATCTTTTCTGTCGGAGTTCAAGCTGCATGCGGCGCCACTTTTGGCATCATTCCTTTCATTTCACGTCGATCCTTAGGAATTATATCCGGTATGACCGGTGCAGGAGGGAATTTTGGGTCAGGATTGACACAGCTTCTGTTCTTTACGAGCTCACAGTTATCGACAGCAATGGGCTTAACATACATGGGAATTATGATAGTAGCTTGCACCGTGCCTGTGGCATTTGTTCACTTTCCTCAGTGGGGTAGTATGTTTCTTCCACCATCAAGAGATGTCGTTAAAGGTAGTGAAGAACATTACTATGTTTCTGAGTGGACTGAAGATGAGAAGCAGAAGGGTATGCATCAGGGAAGTGTTAAATTTGCAGAAAACAGCAGGTCAGAGCGCGGCCGTCGTGTGGCTTCTGCGCCAACTCCTCCTTATGCTACCCCGGATCATGCTTAATGGTGCATGGACAGGAAACGATATGAACTGATATTCATAATAAAAGGATTTAGGCTGGATTTTCATATTGTAAGGTCAAGCTATTCTTAATTTTTTTGTACTATGTACCTTATGATAGTTTAGTTTTATCACACATGGTTTTACTTCAGAATTTTTACTGCTAAATGAAGCCTATTTAGCTTAAATCAAATGTTAATACAGAAACTACTATTACTACTATTGCTCAAATCTAAAAATAATTTCATTTAGAAATTACTGCAAATACATACAGAATAGAATCTTTGTTTAACTCCAGACACTGCATACTTTCTGGCTTTTGCAGCCACAACACTTCAGAGTTTAGATTTAGCAGAAAAAATACATTATAGTTTAGACAGTCGCACAAGGCTTGTGATCTACATACGTTATGTGCTTCAACTTCAGCAGCAAGAGAACTTATTGACAAAAACAACTCAATTCTCAAAGACTTCATTAGAACAGCAGAGTCACTTGATCATTCTATAAGGCTATGTGTATAGCGGTGCCAGCAAGAACATCACAAGTGTATTTTGAGAATTATTTCAATGTTATTTGGGTTATTTATGCTAATATAAAATTAAACTAGTTTCATTACTCGTGCACAATTTGCACGAATTCTAGTGTTTTTTCGTTCATTACCTGTACAGGACACTACAAGGTACATATGCATGCTAAAAAATTAATTATTAACACCAGATGAGACACACGAGAGAAACAGTCATTTTATCATGAATGAAAATTTTTAAAAATAAAAGATTTGAGGTGTTGCTACATATAAGTAATGAATACTAAAATTCAATCAAATAGGCATTATAGCATTGAATTTTAGGTCACTTGATTGAGCTCTAATATTAGCATTTTTGGTGCATATTAAGAGCATGATAAATACGTAAATAGAAAAGAAATGATGACGTTGAGTACTGCATGATCATGCTGCTCAAAATATATATAATTCACGTCGCTCAATTGTATGATCCCGTCAAAAGTGGAAAAATTAACAATAAATTTTAATTATAAATGGTAAATATTGCATACTCATGTTCATGATCACTCTGTTTTGCTGTTTTTAATTATTATTTATACTGAATTAGGATTTATTTTTACTAAATAACATTTTTAAAAAATTAATTAATTAAAGGGTATTTCAGATAATTCTCATAAATTATCTAAAAAATTATATCACAAAGTTGGAAAACATTTTCATATGAGGAAACCTAATTAGCATCAGTCACTGAACTGACAAAGGAAAAGCAAAATTGTGGCCATTGAAATAGAATTTTGAGCAAGGATTTGCGCCGAAAGTCGGTGGCCGAATCCATCTTAAAGCGACTTTAGTTCATCAGTTTGTTCTCCAATTATCAACAACATGGATATTATTTCATTGCCAACTGATTCAGACTTGTTAGTGATGATCAACTTCAATCTAGTTCAGCTAATTCCGAAAGGTCTATAGTTTTTCAAGATATTTGAAAACCATTCGATCAAGATGGATCATTGTCAGTCTTGAACTTCACCTTAATTAGAAATAATGGATAATAATCTCTCTTCACCGCCGGCTGGAATCGAACTTTACTGTAAGTATACATATACATAATTTTACTGTAAGTATATAGATATATAGATTCTAAAATACCCTTTAATTAATATATTTTTAGACTTAACGGCCCATACTTAACAGATATTGATGGACGCCACATGTATTCAAAAGGTAAAAGATAAAATTAGCCACCAAGCTGTCATTTTTTAACACCAGGCCAATATGTTGTTAATTTAGCGAAAATTTAGCTACCTTTATCCTATTTGCTCTATCATATGCTGTCAATTTTATCTTTCAGTGATCCTGGACTTTTTAGAAAGGTATTTTCGTTCTCTACAACTTTCGTGGTTTTTGTTTTTCAAGATAACGTCGTTTAGAGGGTCAAAAAGGCTATATTCAGATCTGGTCAAGTTTTGATGTAAGTACTTTTTGAATTATAGGGCTCAGATATGTGACACGACTTTGGCTGCATCACTTTTCCTATTTAACCAATGCCCGCATATCCAAGCATGGCTACATCATTTAGTTCCCAAGTAAGAAGCAAAACTATTTCCTCAACGCGTGAATCAACACCACGAGGTTCTCAAAGATAAAGCATTTAAAATTCGGGGTAATAGGCTAAAATATAATCAAACTGACCCAAAACTTGCAACTACGAACTCAAAAAGTTTGCACCTGACTAAGTGAAATAATATAAACTTGCAATTAACTAACTGAATTGTTAAAAAATTGCAATTAAATTATTGAACTGATGGTCAACTGGCAATTCGATAATCCAAGTCAAAAAATTATAAAATAACACATATTTTCATTTATATACATTTATTTACTCAATTAAATTAATAATTTAGTTTTTAATATTAAAAATAACAATTGAAATTAAATTTATATTTATCGAAAATCATAAAAATGAAAATCGTGTTTTAAATATTATATTATAGTATTCACGGTTAGATTTAGGCCATGTTTGGAAGTTAGCTTTTGAGATAAAATTAGCTTATTGTATAAATTAGATGTTTGACCAAATAAAAAAGATAATATTGGTGCTTGGTATTTAGCGGATTGAAATGGCTTTTTGGTCCCAATAAGTAGGCTGCCAAAAAAATTCGAAAAATCCGATATTCGTCCGAAAAATCAGTATTCGTATCTGAAATAAAGCAGATATTATCTGTATCCAAAATAAAGTGGTTATTATCCGTATCCGAAACAAAACGAATATTATCTGTATTCGAATCTGACGATTGCAGATCGGGATACAGATATAGGCATATTCGTATCCGATAATATCCGAATCTGAATCAATATATTTTATATTTAAATATTTAAATAATTTAAAAATATATTATAATAAATTTATAGTGTGTTTATGTGTGTATATACACAAACATATATATATATATATATATTAAATATTATGTTTATTTTTATTTAGTTCCCATTTGCAAGTTTATTTTTATTCAGTAACCCTAGTTACAAGTTTTATTAATCTAGTAATGTAAATATAAATTGGGGTTGAGTTCAGTTTTGTAAATTGCAAGTTCAGTTTTTATTATGTTAGGGATGTTAATGGTAGTGACCTAAATGCAAGTTTTAATTTATTGAGTTATGTAAATGGAAGTTTTTTGAGTTCAGTAACCCAATTGCAGGTCTCAGGTCAGTTCGACTATGTTTTAGCCTATTAGCCCTTTAAAAATTGAAATAAAGAAGATTGATGAGACAATGTTAAAAACTTGAAAATAAAGTTTACATAACATAAAAATAATAACTGAGCTAAGTAGAGGAATCAGGATCGATTATGCTACCTATTAGCACTGGTTTTTTGACATGTTCATGATATATCAGCTGCTTCAGATTACGTCCGTCTGACGGACCAACATCGTAATATTATAACAAAACAACTCTTACTTAATAAAAAAAATTTCACATTTCTAATAATTTAAAGTGCATTAGGAAATTGTTAGAAAGAAACATAAAGAACGCTGAAGCACTCAGTAATATCTTGTAAACGACGACTGCAGTCTCCTTGATTTAACTTCTTCCAGCATCTTGGTGTGGAATTCCTTTTGAGTCGGTCATAACAGTATTGTCTGCCATAGTGCCATAGCGATCATCCAGTCTAGCTTCTATTGTAGGATATTATTAGCTTTACTATCTTCAGATCTGTATGTATTATCAAAGTATATACATAGAGATTGTATTGTGCAAAATGAAAGTAGTTTTCATTACATTCCATCAGAGTATTTATACAAGCTTTACCTCCTAAACACAACCAACAAGAGTACAACTGGTACAGGTAACATTACTAAGTCCATATACAACCAATCAAATGTTTATCTACATGAGAAACTAGAGCATGATTCACAGATGCTTTATGCTGAGCCTTTAGGTATATAGTAGTTGCAACTGCACTAGTAGTAGTAGGCCTATTACTCCCCCCACAAACTGGAGACACATAAGGATTGTGTAAACCCAGTTTAGAGCAGATAACCAATGGGCAGCACCTCTCAATGCTTTAGTAAAAATATCATCCAACTGATCTTTAGTAGAAATTCTTTGAGGACTGATGATGCCTGCTTGAACCTTCTCCCGGATGAAATGACAGTCCAATTCAATAGGCTTGATGCGAGCATGTTGAAATGGATTATTTGCTATCTCAACTGCAGCCTGATTATCACAATAAAAAACAACTGCATTAGTAACAGGTACTTACAGATCAGCAAGTAAGTATTTAAGCCACATGATCTCAGTGGTGATAAATGCCAAAGCACGATATTCTGCCTTTATTGTACTTTTAGAAGTAACAGAATGCTTCTTTGCCTGTCAGGATATTAACGAAGAACCCAATTTTAAACAGAAACCTGTAACTGACCGGCATGTGACAGTACAACCTCCCCAATCACTGTCACAGAAACCTTGCAAAACCAAATCAGACTGAACAGGAAAGAATAATCCTAACCCAGCAGTACACTTCAAATAACGTAAAACACATAATAATTCAGCAAAATGTTTCTCTCGTGGAGCTTGCATAAACTGGCTAAGTAAATGCACTGAAAAACTAATGTCAGGATGAGTAAAGGTTAAATATAGCAATTTGCCAACCAAACTTCGATAAAGGGAAGGATTAAAGACTAAAGCTCCAGACTTAATATTGTCAAAAAGCTTGATGTTCGGGTCTAAAGGAATAGAAAGGGGTTAGCATCTAGAAGCTTTGTACTAGAGAGCATATCCAAGGTAAACTTCTATTGACTTAAGACCAAACCCTCATCATTTTGATAGATTTCTAAGCCAAGATAATACTTAGCTTGTCCCAGATCTTTAATGCTAAAATTCTCATGTAAAGCAGCTTTGACCTAAACAATGAAATCACTGTGATTACCAGTTAAAAGAATGTAATCCACGTATATGACTACAATGGTAAAGAAAGATTATTGTTGATAATTAAACATGGAATAGTCTGCAAGAGATCGTTTGAAACAAATAGTAAGAAGAAAATCAGACAGTTTTTTACTCCATTCTCTAGATGCCTGCCGTAAACCATATATTGATTTGATTAATCGACAAACCAAACCTTGAGCATGAACATCAATTTGATAACCAAGAGGTATATCCATATAGACTTCCTCAAGCAAATCTCCATGTAAAAAGGCATTTTTAATATCGAGTTGATAGATGGACCAATTTTTAGAAGTTGTAATTGCCATAACAGATTTGACATTGACACCCTTGGCAACAGGGGAAAACGTGTCATGAAATTCAACACTAGGCTGCTGAGTATACCCTTTAGCAACAAGGCGAACCTTGTACCTATCTATCTCACTATTAGCAAGATACTTGATCTTAAAGACCCACTTACACCCTATGGTCTGTTTGCCTAGAGGTAGTGTGACCAACTCCCATGTATTGTTAGATTCTAAGGCATCTAACTCTTTATTCATGGCAAGAATCCATTGTGGGTCAAGAACTGCCTGAGCAAAAGTTCTAGGTTCTTTATGTTGAGCAATTTGTGCTAAGAAAAAATTGTGTTTAGGAGAAAAATAAGCAGTAGAAACAAAATTTTCCATTGGATACTTGGCAGAAGTAGTACCAGGATTATGAGAAAATTGATAATCTTTCCACCACTGTGGTCGTTGCCTGTCTCTATTAGACCTTCTGAAAAAGGGTTAAGAATTAAATAAGGAAACGTCTGCCTGCATATTGACTAAAGTGTCAACATCAGGAGGTAACCCCTCATCAACAAAAGAATCAGATGAAATAAGCTCAGATTGTAAAATGTCAGAAGAATCATTAGCAATCTGTGGAGATGATGCTAAATCAAAATGCTCAGATTGAGAAGAACAAACTTTAGCTAGAAGAAATTAAAGGAACCAAGGTGAAAGGACTAACATCAGGAGAACTAACATCGGGAGAATTACACCAATGATGGATGAAATGTGGATCAGAAGGAGTAGAAGTGTGTGTTTGATTAAGAAAAGGAACACCAATTTATGGAAAACAACATGACGAGAAACAAAGATATGCTTAGTATCCAAATTGAGCAATTTAAAAGCTTTATGATCAAGAGGATATCCAAAAAAACACACCTAATAGCTCTTGGATGAAACTCATCACTTTCATGAATAAGCTGTAATCAGGAAGCAAAACAAAGACATCCAAAAAGCTTGAATAAGCTGTAATCAGGAACTGAACCATACAGACAATCAAAAGGTGTTTTATGCTGCAAAATAGGTGTGGGAAGCCTGTTGATGATATTTTAAAATACACTCCCCCCAATATCGAATAGGCAATCCTGATTGAAAACGTATTTATTTAGAAATAGATTACATTTGACGATGTTTACGTTCAACTCTGCTGTTTTGGGTAGGTGTAGCAACACAAGAAGATTGATGAACTATTCCTTTGTCAAGCATCAAAGTTAACAGAGAGTTGTTGAAAAATTCAATCACATTATCACTACGAAGCTGTTTGACAGATGTCTGGAATTGATTTTTGACATAAACAAAGAAATGCTTGAGTTGAACAAACACATGTTGTTTAGAAGGAAGAAGAAAAGTCCATATATTTCTTGAATGATCATCAACTATAGTCAGAAAAAATCTACAACCTTGAGTTGTTTCATGACTATAAGGTCCCCATATATCCACGTGAATCAATTCAAAAATTTGAGATGAATGACTTGCAATCAAAGGAAAAGATAAGTTTGTCTATTTAGACAAGGGACAAACAAGGCATTGCTGATTGCTATCATCTAAAATGTCTGAACCAATCGTTGGAATTTTATGCAAAACTTAATTAGAGGCATGTCCAAACGCATATGCCAAATGGCACTGAGTTTATGTTTGGAAACAACTGAGTTCATAACAGGGGACAGTATAGAAGCATTATCTCTAGAAAACTCTAAATGGTATAACCAGAAATTAATCTCCCATGAGCTATAATTATATCTTATTTGAATACTACTTGAACTACCACCGTTCAAGATATAATAAGTGTCAAAAGTTCATCACATTGATGAGACTACAAGATGAGACTTGAATATAATTAATCTTTGAAATATCATTTAAAAGAAATGAAGTTACGAGATACTTCACTAATTCCCGATATATATATATATACCTATATATATCTCATACACTCCTTGAAAATCTCTGTTATGAAAAGTATAAACAGAATTGTAATACCTAATGAATTTGGAAAGAAGAAAACTTGGCATAAACCCGATATCTTGCTGATCAGGCAAAGATACCAATTAAGTAACCTTTTCTACTAGTAGATGGATGAATCCCCCACCGTTCATCACCCTGACCGCATTAAGACCTTGTGTTGGACCACCACCCGGCCTCTTACGCGTTGATGGACTGCCACCCAGCAACTTACACTTTGATAGACCGTACCCCGGCCTGTCGCTTATGCCGACTCATTTAGATGGACTTACTTCCCGAACGTTGGGCAAGTAATCAAATTCTTTTATCAAATTAGCAATTTTGTTGCGCCGAAAATACACCACGGAGCCGGATCCCTTAGGTTTTGAGTGAGTATTTAAATCCCCTCTAATGGAAGATTTTAAATTTAAAAATAAGTTTTGGGATCCGCTCTAACTTTTAAAATCATTTTTGAAGACTCGAAAACATTTTTAAGAATATTTGGAGTAACGATGATTTAATAAAATAAATCAGTCCCGATACGTTGGAAAATATCTGAATATTATTATTTAAATAATATTCCCATAAAGGATAATTTTTATAAAAATAAATAAAGTAGAAGTTTTAAAACTCATACTAGAAACGAATAATAAATAACAAAAGGTGTACTTATACGGAAGTATGTTAGGTCCCAATATGTTTGTAGAAGGGGGGTTGAATACAAACTATACCGTTTAATCGAATTTAATGCGAAATAAAAAATTGAAACAAAATTCAAGTTAAATAAAACTATTATTAAACTTGAAAGGTGTTACAACAACGGTATCGTTTACAAGGGATTAATCTCAAATAAATTATCACAAATCTAGAATAAATTCGACATGAACTTTTTATATTTTTGCAATAAAAAGATCAAATGCTAAAAGCAATTTGAGATTAAGTTCTAAGATCAAATGCTAAGAAAAAGATAATGATTTCTAGTGGTTTGGATTTAACTTTAAAACTAGAAATTGATGATCTTGAATTCAGCAGAGAGATGAAATATTTTGTTCTGCGGCTGCTGTGTTCTTGGTTGGTTGAGTGTGTTGATAGTCTTTGTTGAACGTCTGCTGCTTGTCTTTAAATATAATCAACATAACTGAAATGAACTGGCAAGATAATCTGTGAATTGGCATGACTTTCGGTGAGACAATCTCCTGAACTAGCATGACAATCGGTATGACTATCTCCTGAACTAGCATGACTTTCGGTATGACTATCTCCTGAACTAGCAAGACAATCCCATAGCTAGTAGAACTTCCGGTATGATAATCAATTTGAACTAGCATGACTTTCGGTATGACAATCTGATTGTCATACCAGTTCAATTGATTGTCATGTTGAATTAATATTGAATATAAATTCAAAATCAATTCTGAAAATTCATAATATTAATTCAGGATTAATTAATCAATTAATTCAATTAATAAATAAATTAATCTTTGCAGATATAATTTATTTTATTAATTAAATTTTATGACTTAATTAATTAATAGAGAATTAATACTACTTTTAAACAGCAACCACTCTTCTGAAGATCTTCTGAAAATTACGGAAAATTATGAATCAATTCCACCACTTCAATGTTGACACTCGATGTACTGTCTGGTTCATGAGTGACTAACTTCCGTGATGTTTCTTCATGTCTTGACTTTAATAACTTGATTTTCTTCAGATTAAATCCCTGTAATTATCTGATACCCTGACAAGATCTCTGTCACTTGATTAAATCCACAATCTTGATTTATATCACTGAGGCTTGATCAATTTCTTGAACTTCTTCCAGTGAAGTAATTCCTCAAGTCTGTAGATGAACATTGTTTCTGAATCCTTTGATATATGTTACTTTGTGAGATCTCTTTGACGGTAGATCCACTATTTACTTGTTACATTCTTATTTGAGTTGAGTTAAATCCTCGAATAAACAAATAGGTTATGACATATGCCTTTCAATCTCCCCCTATTTGTTTGTTAGACAATAACAACAAATACCTAGAGGATATCTCAACTAACAAATAAGAAAAAGATATAAACAGAAATGCAAAGTAAATAGCAGAAAAGTTCTGGATAATATTTAACATTTTCCAGATTCCAAATAGATGTTCCTCTAGACTGAACATATCTTCAAATAGTTTCATCTTCTTTTGTACAACCATATTTCTTGTTGAGAAGCGCATATGTGTCTTGCTTCTCCCCCTATGAGAATCAAATGCTTAAAGGAGATCACCTTGTGTTTACCACCTCTCCCGTACAATAGGATCCGTAGTTACAAACAACAATGGTGTGGTGTAGTGTATATATGCTTTACCTTTTTCTTTTTCTTTCCTCCCTGCTATTTCTCTCCCTTAGTTGAGGAATCCTCCAAACTATTAATTAAGCTTTTATCTCCCCCTTAGAGAAGGAATGTATGCCATTGTCTGAAGGAGTTCTCATATTTCACTTGGTTGGAAAAGAAATAACAAGTAGTTTCTCTTTCTTCCTTACTGTGAGTGTGTGATTCTGTTTAGTGTACCTCACATGTGTTTCACTCTTCTCTCCACTCGTGTTTACACTCATTCTCACAAGTGTATCACTCCTCTCATAGCTCCAAAATTCAGCTGTACCTGCAAAGGAAAATCACCTTAGCCATCCTTAAGGAGGTCACAGGTGGTGCAATGGGAGTTCACAAATCCCCGTCCTTGTAAAACTCGTCAGATAAATCAGAGTCATAATCTACAAGTTTCTAGTTTCCCTTTTAGGGTTCCAGATTGAATTATGGGAAGGTTAACAATGATCCAACGAATTTAGCATAAAGATCAAAGTTCCTTTCTAATGTCTGTGAAGACATTTCCTTGTGACTCATCAGGTAATATCTGAATCATTATCAACAAGTTGTTGATCTGCGCCTATGTCAGATCCACTATCCGCAGATGCATCCAGGGGATTTAAGCCTGGGGAGGAAGACACTGACCACTGACATATGGTTTTTGGATCAGTATCATCTCCTAACACCTATAAAGACAATTGGTCCATTAAAGAACCTTGAACAATCGAATCTGACCTTAAAATGGTCGAAACTCTTGTTTCCGTCAACTCCTCCTTTGTGTGTGTAACATTTCCTTGTGCATCAAGAATTATTTGTGTTTGAGGTGGTGACACTGCATCGGATACCCTGGCCGGCAGGCAAATTTCAATAGATGCACCCTGTTGAGAGGATGAATCTAGTAACTGTTTTTGTGCCTTTTTCAGCCATTACATCTTTTTGAGAAGATGTATGGGGGCTAGCAGTTGTCTCAGTTACTTATCTTTGTAGGAGACAGAGCTGCTGGGTTGACTTCAGAACCTTCCTTATGAGGTGCACTAAGGCACTATCTCCCTCACGCTCATTCATACTACATTTTAGTGGTAAGAGAGTATTGGTTGGTTCTGTTTCTATGTTTGTGTTTACAGTCTGGGATATATATTGTGAGTTTTCAACCTCATGATTGTCAATGATGAAGGCCATTGGAGGCTGAACCTGTATCACAGAATATATGGCAATAGAGATAAAATGTACTTAAGATCTATAATGAATGAAAATCATATATTTAATCTTTTGACAGAAATGATGTACAATAGTGATTTCAAAAGATTTTAAATGAAATAAGAAATCACTAATATAGAAAGAAGTTTGATTTTCTCCTAAAACTGTTCGAGTGCACAAGTTTGATTTTATGCCTAAAAAGATAAATGATTTGATAAGACACAGACTGATGACCTAGCAGTATTAGGAAGAGAAAGAGAGATTTATCTTTCAATATGAATGAGTTTTTGTTAAATCATTGATCACTTAGGGTAAAGTCTAAGTAATTCTCATTCATGTCAAAAGCTCCATAATCTATCTTAATAAAATTATAATCAACAACATTGTTTGTTGAAAAATAATAATAATAAGAATGACTATGCTGCTGATTTCAAATTATAGTGAATCTTTCAGATATAACAACTTATATAAATTCACTAGAACTTAAAATCTCACAACTATCTGCAACAAAATATTAACAATATATCATTGACCGATACTTGTCAAGTACTTTAGATACCAATAATTATGTTGCATATTATTTTAATATAATTAAAAAAAATATCAATGAATTAAATACTAAATATCTGTCAAAGAGATATCAGCATTCAATTTCATATATCATACAATTGTTAACTCCTAACAACTGTAATATCTCAAACAATATTTACAATTACAGAAAGTACAAATAAAAACTTATATTAATATAGCAAAAATACAGAAAATATTTACAAGTTCAATGATAACATTACCAGCTTGCAAACAACCATATCCCTATGTTAAACCTTTGCTGGTATCTCCAAAGGTAACCACTGGGCCAGCTTTCTCAACCACATTTGATAGCAGGGCTCTATCTCCGGTCATATGTCTTGACGATTCACTGTCAAGAATCCACACTACCGGTTCCTCCTGTTTAATGCCCTGCAACACAAATGGATTAAACCTTCTTCGGAACCCAAACTTGGTTGGGTCCGTCATACTTGTAGAATTGACCTTTGTCAGGCAAAACAACATTCTTAACTTTAATGTTCTCAAATTTCTCAATGACTGGACATTTGACATTGTAAACAGCCTTAACAAATTTTTGTTTAGGCTTAGGCACAAATGTCTCCTTTCTAGCCTTAGGAAGACTAGCAGTCTTAGACCTATCATGCTTCCTATTATTCACATGCTGACGAGGAGTAGTCTTATCACTAGAAACATGCTTACCATTAAAATAATCATACATCACATTAAAAGCACAAGATATACAATTAGGAACACCACATACTTTATGAGAGGGATTAACAACAGGCAAATTATGCATGGTAGACATGGCATTTTTGTTATCCAACTCATGTGTGTCTGAGTTAGTCTCAGTTGCTTTCACAACTTTGACTGGAACTTTCGACACACTTGTCTTGGAAACAACCTTCTCATTAGCAAGATTTTTAGCACGTATTTCTTCTTGAATAATAAAGGAGGTCTCATCAAATGGTTCAGCAATTGATTTTTTATAGAGGGGTTTATCAACACCCTTAAGCACATGTGGTACTTCCCTACCTTTAGCACAGACATGAGGAGGGGAGTTTATGCCTAATTCTCCAATAGCAACATTATAATCAAAACCTATTCCAGATGTTTGATTAATAGCTTGCTTACTGTAGAACTCTTTAGCCTTCGAATAAGAATTAAAGTAAGCTTTAACCTTAGTCTCAAGACCGGTGATCTTGTCTTTGAGAATAGTTTCGAGTTGTCTATAACAGTAAACTCTATTCTCTAGAAAAGATACTTGTTCTTTTAATTTGTCTTGATTAATGTGCACAAGTCTTAATTCATTGACCTCTTTCTCAAGGTCTTTGATCTGCTGACTTAACAGTTCATTATCACGACGAGCACAATCTAAGGAACCTCCTAGATGATAAACTAATTCAGCATCAATAAATTTTACCTCTTTTCTTGATGATGAAGTATTTCCATCAATAGCCATAAGAGCAAGATCCCCAACTTCTTCATCTTCACTATCAGTATCATCCCAGCTTCTTCCCTTTTCCAGATGCCCTTTCAGAGTTACTCTTCTGATTTGAATCATAAGAGTTCTTCCTTACTTGCTTTGGCTTCCTGCATTCTGTGGCAAAGTGTCCCAACTCATTGCAGTTAAAGCATCGAATGGTGCTCCGATCAACCATCCCTATTTTGTATCCACCACTGCTAGTGTTAGAGGATGAAGATCCACCTTTATGGAATCTGTTCTAGTTGGACTTGTACTTGAACTTGGAATTTCTCTTGAATCTGACATTGGAGAATCTCTTGACAATCTGGGCCATTGACCCATCTTCCAATTGCTCCAGCTCTTTCAAGGAGTAAAAATCATCACTGGATTGATTTGTAGTAGGAGGATCATATTCTGCTACTAACATATTTTCCTCAGCCTTGGAAGACTGTACCATTCTCTCTGATTGTTGAGATTTTTGTTGTTGTTGTTGACCTTCAGCTACTAGAGCAGTAGACGTGCTGACTACTCTACCTTTCCCGTATACTTTCTTCTGCTAAATCTGCTCCAACTCATAGGTTTTTAACACACCATAGAGTCTATCCAAAGAAATCTCACTCAGAGCTCTAGCTTCTCTTATGGCAGTGATTCTATGTTCAAGATGAGTTGGCAGTGTTAAAAGGAACATTTTGTTGATCTTCCTGATTGAATAATATTTTCCATTTATGTTCAGGTTGTTGATCAATGCATTGTTCCTCTCGAACACTTCAGTAATTCCTTCTCCTGGATTGGATTTAAAATGTTCATACTCAGAGGTTAGGATCTCTAACTTGTTCTCCCTAACTTCCTCTGTGCCTTCATTAATCACCTCAATAGTTTCCCAGATGGTTCGGAATTTTTACAGTTCATCACATGTCTGTTCATCAAGGAATCAAGGGAATCAACTAAAATTAATTGAAGGCTGGCATCCAAGGAGGCTTCTTCCTTTTTAGTAGGAGTAAAATCCTCAGGCTCTTTTGCATAGGTTCTAGCTTTGGTAATTACAACATTATCTTCTATCACCTCTGGTTCAATAACTATTGGAATTTTTGGACCCTTCTTTAACAAGTTCAGATATTTGGGATTTGCAACTTGTAAAAACAAGAGCATCTTCTTCTTCCACATAATATAATTTTCTTTATCAAATAATGGAATTTTAACGGTTCCAACTTTTTGTGAAGTCATTATGAATTTTTGAATAAATAAAAATTCAAGGAGTTGAAGAATCACAAAAGTCTAGGATCTTGATTTGTTCGTTAACTAGAAGGCTCTGATACCAATTGTTATGTCCCACTATATTTGTAGAAGGGGGGGGTTGAATACAAACTATACTGTTTAATCGAATTTAATGCGAAATAAAAAATTGAAACAAAATTCAAGTTAAATAAAACTATTATTAAACTTGAAAGGTGTTATAACAACGGATCTCAAATAAATTATCACAAATCTAGAATAAATTTGACATGAACTTTTTCTATTTTGCAATAAAAAGATTAAATGCTAAAAGCAATTTGAGATTAAGTTCTAGGGATTTTGATCCCCTAGATAGTTACACAAGAACAAGATAATGATTTCTAGTGGTTTGGATTTAACTTTAAAACTAGAAATTGATGATCTTGAATTCAGCAGAGAGATGAAATGTTTTGTTCTGCGGCTGCTGTGTTCTTGGTTGGTTGAGTGTGTTGATAGTCTTTGTTGAATGTCTGCTGCTTGTCTTTAAATATAATCAACAGAACTGAAATGAACTGGCAAGATAATCTTTGAATTGGCATGAGTTTCGGTGAGACAATCTCCTAAACTAGCATGACAATCGGTATGACTATCTCCTGAACTAGCATGACTTTCGGTATGACTATCTCCTGAACTAGCAAGACAATCCCATAGCTAGTAGAACTTTCGGTATGACAATCAATTTGAACTAGCATGACTTTCGATATGACAATCTGATTGTCATACCAGTTCAATTGATTGTCATGCTGAATTAATGTTGAATATAAATTCAAAATCAATTCTGAAAATTCATAATATTAATTCAGAATTAATTAATCAATTAATTCAATTAATAAATAAATTAATCTTTACAGATATAATTTATTTTCTTAATTAAACTATATTACTTAATTAATTAATAGAGAATTGATACTACTCTTGAACAACAACCACTCTTCTGAAGATCTTCTGAAAATCACTGAAAATTATGAATCAATTCCACCACTTCAATGTTGACACTCGATGTACTGTCTGGTTCATGAGTGACTAACTTCCGTGATGTTTCTTCATGTCTTGACTTTGATAAATTGATTTTCTTCAGATTAAATCCCTGTAATTATCTAATGCCCTGACAAGATCTCTGTCACTTGATTAAATCCACAATCTTGATTTATATCACTGAGGTTTGATCAATTTCTTAAACTTCTTCCAGTGAAGTAATTCCTCAAGTTTATAGATGAACATTGTTTCTGAATCCTTTGACAGATGTTACTTTGTGAGATCTCTTTGACGGTAGATCCCCTATTTACTTGTTACATTCTTATTTGAGTTGAGTTAAATCCTCGAATAAACAAATAGGCTATGACATATGCCTTTCATAGTATGATCTTTATTTGAATAATCAAAAATAAGTTTGATTATTATTCAAAACTATCGAATATACCTTATTCGATTAATAGTTATAGAAAACTATATAATATATACTCGGGAACCTCGCCTCCCAGTTTCAGGAAAAATGTTAACCTTTGGGCCAGGTCCCCTATACTAAGGATATACGCAAATAATGTCTATCTCTAGCATATGTATTATGCAGTTTATATAAAATTGAATCGATAACAAGATATCAAGATTACGAAAAAGGCATGCATTTATATATATATATATCAACATGCTCCAATATATCGCAAGATTTACTAATAACAATCATGCACTTATCACAAGATATTGCATATACATATATAACTCACAATAACAGTTATACAGGTAGAAAACTTGTCTGAGTGTTCCGGGGTAAACTTTAACCTTAGAGTGGGTCCGGTAACCTATGAACAACAACATAAGCCGAAATTAGACCACATTCACTTAAGAAACTAGAAAAAATTACTCATACCCTAACGGTCGCTTATGGTTGCTTATACGCTTATCGATTTGCGTTAATCGCTTGCGTACCCTCGGCTCCACTAATTTTAATAAATTAACCGTTATGAATTTTAAGGCGACTCTTTCGCGAGAAAATTACTAACTGCCTTATTCACTTGAAATAATTCTCTCGTGTTTCAATTAATCATTTAAGGGTCACAATTATGGTCTCAAAGTTACTCGAGGTTTCGGAGTTCGCTCGCGAAACGCCGTTACTTAAAATGGTCATTTTTCATCACTCGTAACTCGGATTTAGGCGAACGACATATCAAAATGAAGCTCGTAACATGAACTATCAAAACATGGAAAAAGTCATAATTTACAGTGAGTTCACGGGTCCTAAAGTTAAGCACGGAAACAGTTAAGGAAAATCGGGCATTATGACGGCTAGAACTTAGCGATTTCCAATATTTTTACCACTCTAAATCAACCCCTTCCAACTACAATCCATCCACAACTTCAAGATTCAAACCTAGGCTACTGATCTTAGCCAAAACAAGCTCAAGAATATAAATCCAATTCAATATTATACCATCTCCATAATCAATTAATCTACTTAACAATCAAAGTTCAATTCAAGCTTAATCATTCAGACAACTACTCATCCATCCAAACCATCCCAAAATTCAAGCAAACAAACTTAGTACTTAAAGGTCCAGAAGTTTTATACCTTTATTTGTGAGGGGAAAGTTTCTAGGAAGCCTTAAAACCTTGATTAATCCTTATACAAGCTTGGATCTCACAAACAATTAAGAAAACACAAAGTTAGATTTTGAAGTTTCTAAAAGTCCGATTGAAAAACTGTAAAAATGAGGGACTTATCATGCTTATTTGGACGAGACTTTTGAGCAAGAGTTGCAGGCCATCTCAATACATTTCCAAAGAGCTAGAGAACATACTATTTGAGTGAGTATTGAAGGAGATATGGCAGTTTGAAGTTGTTGCTCTGGTTTTGGCCGAGAGCAAGTTTGAAAAATGGGGTGATGAAATGCTTCTTTGATTTGCCTTGGTTAATTGGTGTGATTTTTTATTTTTTTAGTTAATCTAACCTTGATTTGATTAACCAAGGTCATAATACATGGCCATTAATCATTCTTGGCTAAATATCTTTTAAACTATGCTTATGTCATCAGGCACATGTCATCTTGCATCCACTTGTCCACACCTTGTGGTTTAATGATATCATAATCCTTGGCTTCTTATACAAGCTTGTCTCTTGGTCTCTTATTTATTTTATGGTTCGCTTAACTCTCGTTCTCGTCAATAGTTTGAGGGATCGTATCCAGGATCTTATTACTTGGGCTTCCCTGAACCTTTATTAATATCTTATATTCCTTTAATGATCCTCTGCTTTAATCCTTAAATAAAAATCCTTTTAATTATGTTACCTTATACTTAATCCTTTTGGTATTTGGTGGATTTTCGGGAAAAACCAAAGTGTTCGAATCCGAATTCTGACGACCTTTACATACACTCATTTATTTTATGGTATACTAATACGATCTCAGAATTTCCATAACAGCACTCCTATATAGTGTGGTCTGATAATTTTTCTTAAACAGCACAATCAGCAAAAATTTACTATTCATCAGGGTTTCAAAAAATTTCAAAAATTGGGGTTATTACATTTCCCATTGCCAACAAGCAAATTCATTAGCTAATTAATCTGATTTTGCATATGATTAAGTTAATCATTGCCTTGAGCCACAGAAGAAGTCATAGTAAGAGCTGCATTGGCTTGATCGGATCGTGGCATAGGACTAAACTGAGAAATTGAAGCCAAAGTCGATGCCACAGAACCAACATTATCCTTTTTCTTCTTCCCGTTTGGAGGATACCCAATCAATTTATAGCAATGCTCTTTGGTGTGTCCATTAAAATTGCAAAATGTACACTTCAAAAGTGTTTTCAAAACACCGCCACCATTATATCCAGCATTAACAGCTGCAGAAGTGGCATTTCCAGATGTTGGAACCAACGCATTAACAAGAGAACTTATTTTAGTCAAACTTCCAGTAAAACCATGCCTTGCTTTTTCATCTTGTTTGACAAAAGAAAAGGCCTGAGATACAGTAGGAAGAAGACTCATTAGAAGTATCTGCCCCCTAACAGTAGAAATACTATCAAGTAGTCCCATAAGTAATTGCAAAAGTTTCCATTTCTGATCTCTTTCAATATGAAGTTTATGTGCTCCATAAACACAATTAACACACGGCTCAAGCATAAAAAATTCATCTCAAAGGCCTTTTAATTTGTGAAAATAAACTTCCACTGAATTGTTACCTTATTCAAGAGAATGAATATCTTTTAGAACTTGATAAATTATGTGTCCATTAATTCCAGAAAAACGCTCATATAACTCTGTCTAAACTTCATTAGTAGTAGTTACATAGTTTAATCCATCACTAATCTCTTCTGCAACCGAATTCAATATCCAAGTAATCACCAGGTCATTGACTCGTTCCCATTGAGCATAGAGTGTTGATCTTTCACCAGGCTTCGCATAATTGTCATTCATAATAACGACCTTATTTATAGCATTCAAAGCAATCTGCATAGACCTACTTCATGGTGCATAGTTATCAGGACCTGTTAGTTTCTTAGCAATCAATATCAGGCCTGGATGATCGTTGTTATGAATGAACAATGGATGAGAATTATTATCAACAACTTCAGGATTATATTGAGAATTAGTATGATTCTCTGAACCAGTTGAGTTATTAAGTTCAAAATTGACACTGTCATTTTCACAAACAAGTTGTGTTCCTGAACTCGAAGCTTTATTAGATCCACCTCCTTATACAACATTAGCATAACTACCACGCAACATGACTGATTTGTAAAAGAATGTTCAAACAATTTCTAAATGTAAAATTGAAGTAAAAAAATATGCAATCTCAATTGCGGATCTTAATTGAGGAAATGAAACAAGAAACAAGATCAAAAAGATGAAACCTGTTAACTACGACTTGATTCTAACGATGAAATCGCGAAAAAAAGCTCAATTCAATCGACAAAACGCAAGTAAATCGGCGATGAAGGTGAAAACTACGACGAAGAAGATAACGATGATGAAGAAGATGATGATCAGTCATTGTAGCTTTGATACCATATTAGCTTTACTATCTTCAGATCTGTATGTATTATGTAAGTATATACATAGAGATTGTATTGTGCAAAATGAATGTAGTTTTCATTACATATATTATTTTACTCATCCATCAACAATAATTTCTTGTTAGAAAAGGGTTTCAATTCTTCGTACTTATCGTATGCGAGTAAAAAATATATAGGTGGCTAAAGTTTTTCCAAACTAGCAAAACATAGGCTTGGGTTAAAAATGACAGATCGATGGCCGATGTTATCTTCCGTCTTTTGATTAGGTGGCACCCGTCAATCTCCATTAATCTCCATTAAGGCTAGATTCTCATATTCAAAGGTCAAGCTATTCTTATTTTTTTGTACTATTTACCTTATGAAAGTTTAGTTTATCACATATGGTTTTACTTCAGATTTTTACTGCTAAGTGAATCCTATTTAGCTTAAATCAAATGTAATACAGAAAATACTGTTACTACTATTGCTCAAATTTAAAAATGATTTCATTTGGAAACTAATGGAAAGACATACATAAGAGAATCTTTGTTTAACTCCAGACATGACATACTTTCTGGGTTTTGCAGCCACAACACTTCGGAGTTTAGATTTAGCGGAAAAAACAAATTATAGTTTAGACAGTCGCACAAGGCTTGTGATCTACATACGTGCCTATGTGCTTCAGTTTCAGCAGCACGAGAATTTATTGAAAAAAAACAATCCAATTCTCAAAGATATTAGAATAGTAGTCACTTGATCATTTTAGAAGGTTATGTGTATAGCGGTGCCACGAAGAAGAGCACAAATGTATATTGAGAATTATTTCAATGTTATTTGGGTTATTTATTCTAATATAAAAATAAACTAGTTTCATTACATGTGCACAATTTGCATGAATTCTAGTGCTTTTTCGTTCATTACCTGTACTGTACACTACAAGGTACATGCATGCTAAAAAATAATAATTATTAACACAAGATGGGACACACTAGTGAAACAATCATTTTATCATGAATGAAATTTTTTAAAAATATAGATTAAAGGTGTTGCTACATATAGGTACTGAATATTGATATTCAATCAAATAGGCATTATAGCAGTGAATTTTAGGTCACTTGGTTAAGCTATAATATTAGCATTTTCGGTGCATATTAAGAGCGTGATAAATACGAGAATAGAAAAAAATGATGACGTTGAGTACTGCATGATCATGCTGCTTAAAATATATAATTCACGCAGCTCAATTGTATGATCCTGTCAAAAGTGGAAAAGTTAACAATAGCTTTTAACTATGAATGGTAAATATTGCATACGCATGTTCATAATCACGTTGTTTTGCTATTTTTAATTATTATTAATATTGAATTCAGATTTATGTTTAATAAATAACATTTTTACTAAATATAAGAAAAAAATAATATTGCTCATAAATATATGAAAAATTTGCAAATTAGTTTATAAAATTAATTTTACTACATAATTGGAAAATATAAAAAAACTAGCAAACAAGCGTACATTTAAAAATAAGAAAGAAAGAAAATCAAGCTCAAAAAAACTCGATCGACTAGAGTTTTTTATCCAGGCCGAAAAAGTGTTCGAACTCGAGCTTGATAATGAGTTCGAGTCGAGTCCATTTTATCGATTCGAGTTCGAGCCGACTCAGTTCGAATTAAAGGATTTATGGTATAAGAGTTATTGCGAGAATTAGCGCTAAATTCTCCTTCACTTTCGTGTTGTGCTAGCTGGTATCAGAGCAGGCTATCCTGCCTTTTCGTTAATTGATTTTATATGGAAAAACTGGTTGCCAAAAAGATCTTGTTGAGGTTATGTCGACTTATACCGCGACTCTCAAGGTTTTGACATATAGGTTCACTACGTTGATGAGTAAATTGAATAACAACAACAAGCAACATAGAGGTGAAAGAGGAGATCGGAATCGAGTCCTTCGAAGAGGAAACTATCATGTTGGTGAAAATTCTGGATCGAAGTAATCTCTATATTAATAATGATTATATATAAGAGGTTGATATACCATTATTTTTTGGTACTTTAGGGGTTGAAGAGTTTTCAAAGTGGCAGATTGTTAGTCCCAATATATTGTAGAAGGGGGGTTGAATACGATAACTATAATCTTTTTCGATTCATTTCAAGTTCTTCGTTAATTATACGGAATCAAAATAGACACGAAATAATTTGAGGAATATATCATTTTATTAATATAAACCTTGAGGTTGCTACAATCTAATCCAAATATATGATTAGCTATAATAAATTCAGCAGCACAACTTTGTGTTTTCAAGCTTAATAAATCTGGTTATTAATGGAGCTCTCGTAAAACACTTCTGTTAGTTGAGGAAGATAATCAAATGAATGTAAATCCATTTGCTGCATTTGTAGTCTTCAAATCATCAAGACAGGTGGTACATTTTGAACCACTTAAACCCTTTAGAAATGCTGCAATTGTATATCATAATAAACTTCCAAGTGCTAACTGGCGACCAGAAGGAAAGAGTTGGAATATTCCTAACTTGTAACCACATGAGTTCTATTTTGCCTTAGAAGATTTGCTAAGGTTTGTAACATGCGACCACAGTGACTCACAAGTTGTCTTATACATTTTTGCTATCTTCTAACCTGCGACCACAAGGCATAAAGATTGTCTTAGATGATTTCCTTAACTTGTAACATGCGACCACATAGTCCACAAATTTCCTTATCAATTTTTCCTATCTTCTAACCTGCGACTATGCTAACCTGCGATCACAAGGCATAAAGATTACCTTAGAATAATTTCTCCCATGTCTCCAATAGTTGTATCAAAAACATTTTTGTTATTTAACTAAATTAATTCTTTTCTGATATGTTGATGCTTTGTGTACTAGTCTGGTTCACAAAAAACTAACATGAACTGATTTAATTCGATTTCCTTGACATTTCTGAATTGATACATCTTGGTTGTTTATTCATTGCTTCAATAATTGAACCCCTGATCTCCAATACTTCAAATCAAATCTTTTCACTGACACTGGAAGTCCTTTGACATCTTATTCTTCATGGAGGCTTGAACATATTAATGGACTTCTTCCCATGACCTGTTTACGGACTTAGAGTATTAATTCCATCTTTTTATTATTTGTATTTATCAAGTCTTCATCTTCAGGGTTCCTGTGCTTCACAGTTTAATATTATTTATCTGTTTCTATTTCATGTTGAGTTATAATTCCTCGATTACATATTACGTTACAGTATGCTTTATAATCTCCCCCTATTTGATTGTTAAAGTTCGACAAGCAAATCCCTAAGGATAACTCAACTAAAAATATGTAAAAGTGCAACCTCGAAACAGATTTCTTAAATTACAATTTACAAAGAAGTGTTCCCCTAGCCTGAACAGATAATCTATATGTTCTTTGTTTTTGTCTTCTTCAGCTTCATGCCTTGACTACCTTCTCCTTCTTGAGTGGATTGAGTCTGAATAGACTTTCTCTTGGTAGCTTTCTTTTTGGGATCTATTGATTTTGTTGAGTCTGAAAGAGATGACCCTTTACTTCTATCCAGAAGGTCATTCAGTCTAGCTTGGACCAAATCATGAGCTTCTATTTCAAGTGCATTAATGGGAGGTGGATTATTCAGTTCATTAAGCATCAACTGAAGATATCTGACTTTGGAGCACTTGAGAATAAGTTCAAACTACATAGTAGATCTTTTTGCCATTACGGAGACTGTTATCCTTTTAAGATGTCCTGTCGTTGATCGATTCTTCTTCCACTACCTCATCTATTAACTCTATGATAGGAATTAAAGCAACCTTGTCTGCTTTACATGTAGAAAGTTTAACATCCATCAAGGCTTATTGTATTACTTTTGATCCTCTTGTTCTGAAATCCTTGATCTTAAACTTCATTTTGTTAATCTCAAAGACTAGATCCCCTTCGATATTAGTGCTGATGATAGGTTCACTATCTTTTAGAAGATTAATTTCTGCGTATCCATTTATAAATACCATCTCAAGATAAGCTCTGGTTACCTTCTTCATGTCGATCATCTTATCATTGAGCCTGTAAGCATATAGAACTTCAGCAGCTTTTGTGTCTGCTTCAGACCTCTTGACTCCTAGTGCTTCCAGTTTTGCTCTTTTGCTCCTGAGTTGAATTTCTAAAAAAGTGATATAACACCCTCCAAATTCGGGGTATAGATTTGGGGCATTATTAACAACAATTACCAACTATACCTGCACAAGCGGAATATAAATATAATAATTACCCCGAACTATCACTACTCAGGATCTTTTAAGGTCTGAGTTTGAAAACAAGAATCACGCACTACACTTTATTACAAACCCAACTAAATAAAACCTGTCTCAATACTATCTTTGATACAAAACATTATTCTATCTACAGTTTCACTACACAACTTTTATTCAAACTACACAAGACTTTATTCAACCCAACATTACTACTTATCCTGCTACACCTGATCTGGCAATTCAAAGCTCTCTTCGGGAATAGGAAGGAACACTCTTGGTATAGGAGGGTCCCGCTGCTTGACTCGCTTCTTGACTATGCGGGTCCTGATGGGTTTCATTCTCTACCTTAACTGTAAAATAATAGGAGTAACAATAAAAAGGGATGAGCCAAAATTGCTCAACAAGCCTACAAAAATATATATATGGTATAGAGAAAGAGAAATGAGAGGAACAATAAGCTGCTGGTTGTAACAACCATCTGTATCTATATCGAATAGTAATTTGCCAATGATGGCGAGTGCCAAATGAACAAGACTGGAAACAAGAACCAACATATGCACTATAATCTGCTGATCAGTCAGAATATAGTGCGGATCTATACCCAACTGCATAGACCCAACCAACATAAGGAGTACTCAGGCAACTATGACCTATTAAATAATGGTCTGGGTAAAACCCAGCCCGTATAGTAACCATCCAGTCCAAGGCTTAGCATCCGGAACAATCGGAATGCTATTGATATATCCCAACACCAGGATATACCAGAGTATATGTAACAAGGGTAAAGGAATTGAAATATGAACAGGGAATTCAATAAAATTGGGTAAATCAAGAACTGAAATGAAATTGGAAACAAGCAATAATAATTGGATAACAGTGTATATGAACAATGATTATCAAAGAGAACTGATACGATAGAAAAGAAATATAAATCACTATTCTGAATTTAGAATAGGGGAAAAACTTGCCTTGCGCGTACTTAACCTGGTTTAACTCACTGCCTTCTGACCCTAGCTTGCTCTGCCTTGCTAACACTGAACAAATCATGGAAAGATAGGCGTTTAGATAACTTACTATATACTTGTATCTTGAATTGATAACACGCAATCTTATCAGTCTACCCATGCGTTTCTATCTGACTCGTATATATACACATACATTTATACAGCACATAGGTTCACATAATCACGTAAAGCACGTAGCACATAAAGCACATAATCAATTTCTAGATTTATAATTATTTTTAGAATCAATTCTAGACTTATACCTGCATTACTAGTCTTATCTGATTTTATTATAATTTTTCGGGATTTATTCGGCTCAATTATACCCCTACTAGGACCTACGAACTATCAGTTATCACCAAACTACTCTCTTTCGGAAGAAATTATAACTTACAACTATTTTTATTGGATTCGTCTCATTTTTCTGAGTCTAGGGGTCTTCGTTTCACTCAAATCGGACTAACGGTTGAATTATTATGAATTAAATAAGATTTAATTAATTAATAATTAATTATAAATAATTAATTATAATTAAACAATCCTTAATCATATTTTTAAATAATTAATTAATAATTATTGTATTTTAAAATAATTAATCCCTAATTATTAGAAATTATTATTTATTATAAATTATCATTACTTATTCGATCAAATCGATTATTTACAAATAATTAATCGATTTAATTAACCGATACGCTATTTATCAAATAACTACGAATTACTCGAATTATAGACCAACTTAACGATTAATCACTCGTATAACTACGAGCTACTCGCGATTCTCGCCTAATTACCGAACTATTCTATTATTATTGAAACTCATACGATTCGCTAAACAGATAATTACCGATAACTATTATACGATACGAATAATTATCACAATATTATTCGAATAACTAATGCTCGAATAATAATTCTAATTATCGAATCATTATTCGCACTATTAACTAATTATTAGATTATTAATTACCTCACTTAATTATTTCTAATCCTTATTTACTAATTAATTACCTAATTATTAATTAATTATCCAATTATTAATTAATTAGATAATTAATAAATAATTAGATAAATAGTTAAATAATTAATTAAATAAATAAATTCGAATTTATAATTTAATAAAATAATTCAGAAATTATAAATACTATTTTTCAGAATATAAAACTAATTTTTAATTAATTTTTAGAATTATTAAAACTGATTTTTAATTACTAAAATATAAATAAATAATTAATTTATTCAGAAACACAAAAACATAACAGGATTTAGGGTTGCAAGGATCAAATCCTGGGTCGTAACCGGGTTGCAACCGGGTCGTCCCTAACCCAAACGGGTCGGGAAGAACACCGGCTGTAATTCCAGAATCCGACGCCGGCGGACTGATTCCGGCGAGACGAAAAACATGGCCAAAACGTTCGATTCCAGGCGCGTTCTTCCCCGTTCTTGTTCCACAGCAATCACACGTCGTTCCCTTCTAAACCTCCTTCCTCGTTCATCGACACAGCAGCCGGAAAACGAAGAAACGCGGCGGCGGCGGCTAAACTCCGGCGAGCTCGAAACGGACATCAACAAACACAAACCCGGTACCAATCGACAGGAAAAACGACGATCTACACGACTATGCTAACAGAATCATCAAACAATCAACAGAAATCAAAACCCGAATTCAAGAATTAAACCCGAAAATATAAATTTCTATTCAATCAATCAAACACGAAAAACAATTACATAATTGAAAACTAGAGATCATAAGCTTCAAAACGAATACTCACACGCTCGATTTGGACTCCGGAATCACGATCAAAATCGCCTTTGATCCTCCTGCTCTGTTCTTCACAAACCCTAACCCTAATTCCCTTTTCCTTTTTCTTTTTATTTTTCTGATTTTTCTGTATAATTAACTGATTTAATTAATAATAATTCAGGTATTTATATTTATGAAAATAATACCCCTAAGTAAAATTAAGGGTCTAATTACACTCATAAAAATATTTGGCCCCAATTTTTATAATTTTTGGGTATTAATATTGAATTTTTAAATATCCAATAAATACTAAATAAATACTAAAAATTCCCAAAAATTGTGAAAATTACAAAAATACAAAGAAAAATGATATATGATAATTTCATGATCATATAAAAATAAAAATATAATTTTTGTGGGGTTTTTGATACCCGAAGGGATCTGGAAAAGTCGTTTTTCGCGAAAAGGTCAATTGGTAAAACGTCTAGGGGTTCAGAATAGCGATATGGTATAGGGCATTTTTGGCAAAATAGGGCCAATGATTTTGTTTGAAATATGGGCTTTTAAAACATAGTTTTGAGCTGTACAGGTTTTGATATAATATATATAACTGACGATAAAACGTTCAATAAATATCCAACACACGTTTGGATCAAAACAGCCAACACATAACACATAGCAGTTAGGGTTTAACAACTTACACATTTAATCACATCATAATACATATAATTTATCATTATTATAATATAATACCAGCGTAATTACTCGGTCGTTACATTCTCCCCCCCTTTAACAAGATTCTGTCCTCAGAATCACATTATGCAAATAACTGAGGATACCTTTCTAACATTTCACTCTCAAGCTCCCAGGTTGATTCTTCAACCACTGGGTTTCTCCATAAAACTCTCACTAATGACACATAATTATTTCTTAATACCCTCTCTTGCCTATCTAGAATTTTTATTGGTTGTTCTACATACGACAAATCTGCCTGAAATTCTACTGGTTCATATTCTATTACATGCCTTGTATCAGGATTATACTTCTTAAGCATAGATACATGAAATACGTTGTGAATGTGCTGCATATGGGGTGGTAGAGCTAACTCGTATGCAACCTTCCCAATTTTCTTCAAAATCTCAAATGGTCCAACGTATCGTGGCTTCAATTTCCCTTTATTGCCAAATCTGGTCAATCCTTTCCATGGCGATATTTTGAGCAATACGTGTTCTCCTTCTGATAGTCCATATCCTTCCTTGCTTGGTCTGCATATCTGCTTTGTCTGTTTTGTGCTGCCTTGATTCATTTTCGAATAAGTTTAATCTTTTCTTTTGTCTTCTGAATTAATTCTGGACCCAAAATCTTGCGTTCTCCAACTTCATCCCAATACACTGGTGATCTGCATTTCCTTCCATATAATGCTTCATACGGTGGCATTCCAATACTGGCGTGATAGCTGTTATTATAAGAAAATTCCACTAGGGGTAAATGTTCATCCCAACTACCTTCAAAATCGATCGCACAAACTCGTAGCATATCTTCAATCGTTTGAATTGTCCTTTCACTTTGACCGTCAGTTTGCGGATGATAGGCTGTATTCATATTCAACTTCGTTCCTAGACATTCTTGGAATTATCTCCAAAATCTTGAATTGAAACGAGGATCTCGATCCGATACAATTGATACTGGTACTCCATGACACATTACAATTTCTTTAAGATATAAGTGCACTAGCTTGTCCAATGAAAATCTCTCATTAATTGGAAGAAAATGTGTTGATTTCGTCAATCGATCAATAATAACCCAAATTGCATCATGATTGGCTTTCGTCCTTGGAAGTCCCACTACGAAATCCATCGCTAGATGTTCCCATTTCCATTCTGGAATGTCTAATGGTTGCAATAACCCACTCGGACGTTGATGCTCTGCTTTAACTCGCTGGCATGTGTAGCATTTACTCACCCATTCTGCTATCTCTTTCTTCATATTCGGCCACCAAAAGTTTTCCTTCAAATCGCGATACATTTTCGTGCTTCCTGGATGAATGGAATACTTCGAATTATGCGCATCTCGCATAATTTCTTCTTTTAATTCTGCCACGTTAGGGATCCAGATTTTTGATGCAAAACGTAAAATTCCTTCATTATCTTTCTGAGTTGTAATTTCTTCTCTTGTTAAGTTGTCGTCTTGACTCATCACTTTATCTTGACAATGGCGAATCTTTTCTAGCAACCCTGGTTGAAAAGTCATAGCGTAAATAGTTCCTGCAGATTCATGAGGAATACGAATCTCAATTTCCAATTTGTCGAATTCTTTAATCAATTCTTCACATGAAGTTAACCGATTCAATCTTTCTTTTCTGCATAGTGCATCTGCTACAACATTTGCTTTTCCTGGATGATAACTGATTGTAACATCATAATCTTTAATTAATTCCAGCCATCGACGTTGTCGCATGTTTAGTTCCTTTTGCGTGAAGATATACTTCAGACTTTTATGATCCGTGTAGATTTCGCATTTTTCACCATACAGATAGTGTCTCCAAAGCTTCAATGCAAATACAATTGCTGCCAATTCCAGATCATGCGTAGGATATTTCTTCTCATGAGGTTTAAGTTGTCTCGACGCATATGCAATGACGTTACCATGTTGAATCAACACACATCCTAAACCGTGATATGAAGCGTTACTGTAAATAACAAAATTTCCTTGCTCGTCTGGCAGTACTAATACTGGTGCAGTCACCAACCGATTCTTCAATTCTTGAAAACTTTCTTCACACTTACTATTCCATTCAAACTTTTCACTTTGTCGAGTTAACTTGGTCAGCAGTGTCGCTATCTTCGCAAAATCTTTGAAAAATCTTCGATAATATCCTGCCAATCCTAAGAAACTTCGAACCTCTGTCGGCGTCTTTGGTCTTTCCCAATTCAACACAGCTTCAATCTTTGCTGGATCAACTTGAATGCCTTCTCTACTGATGATATGCCATAGAAACTGCACTTCTTTCAACCAAAATTCACATTTTGAAAATTTTGCATAAAGCTGCTCCTTTCGTAATATCTCCAATGTCGTTCTTAAATGCGCTGTATGCTCTTCTTCCGTCTTTGAGTAGATCAAGATGTCATCAACAAATACAATGATAAACTTATCCAAGTACTTCTTGAATATTCGATTCATCAAATCCATAAACGCTGCAGGTGCATTCGTCAATCCAAAAGCCATCACAAGAAATTCATAGTGTCCGTACCTCGTTCTAAATGCTGTCTTTGGAATATCTTCGGCCTTGATCTTTAACTGATGATAGCCTGATCGTAAGTCGATTTTCGAAAACCATGCTGCTTCTTTTAGTTGATCAAATAAATCATCGATGCGAGGTAAAGGATATTTATTCTTGATAGTTAACTTGTTCAGCTCACGATAATCAATACACAGTCGCATACTACCATCCTTCTTTTTCACGAACAATATTGGCGCACCCCATGGGGATACACTTGGCCTTATAATTCCTTTGTCAAGAAGTTCTTGCAACTGCTTTGCTAATTCCCTCATTTCAACAGGTGCCATTCGATATGGAGCTTTCGAAATTGGTTCGGTCCCTGGTGTCAAGTCAATAGTGAACTCGATTTCTCGATCTGGTGGAAGTCCTGGTAATTCGTCTGGAAAAACATCAAGAAATTCACAAACTACAGGAATATCTTTAATCTTCAAATTTCCCTTATCAGCATCCCGTACATAGGCTAAATAAGCTTGACATCCTTGACGTAGCAATCTTCTCGTCTGTATTATTGATAGGAATTTCTGCTTTTGCTTCTCACCTTTAAATATTACCGTTTCATTTTCATCAGTTTGCAATTTCACTCTCTTATTCGCACAGTCAATTTGAGCATTATTACTAGATAGCCAATCCATTCCTAAAATAACATCAAACTCCCCTAACCTAAAAGGTATCAAATCAACTGAAAAATGACATCTCCCTATCCCAATATCATAACTCGGGCATACTCGATCTACTGCAACCTGATCATTATTCGCTAATTTTATGACTAACACTTCATCCAACCACTGAACCTCACAATCTATCTTAGAGATAAAAGCTTCAGAAATAAAAGATCTAGTAGCTCCTGAATCAATCAATACCAAAGCATTTACGGAATTTACAGGGAGTGTACCTACAACCACATTCGGACTTTGTACTGCTTCCTTCATTGACATGTTGAAAGTCCTTGCTCTGGGCTGATTTTGCTGTGGTAGTGGAGGTGGAGGTAATGCTAAAACTCTTGGAATACTAGCAGCCATTGCAATTCCTCTGCAGTCTCTGGCGATATGTCCTTTTCTCCCACATTGAAAACAAGTAACTTCTGCTTTTCCCATCAGACATTCTCCAGAATAGTGTCCCCTTTGCTTGCACTTGAAACACGTGACATTTGGCTTGTTGCAAATTCCCGTATGCTTTCTACCACACGTTCTACAATCAGGTACAGGCGGTCGAATAAGCCTTTGCTGATTTGGGGCAGGTAGTCGATTACCCATCCTCTGGTTGTTTTGTTCTGGCCTCCTAAAGTTTATTTTTCCTCGAGCTTGAAATCCCGGCCTTTTGTTGAAACGATTCTGAAAATTCCCTGGTCCTTTCTCTTTCTGAGCTGCTTCGCTTTCTCGTTCAATAATCATAGCCTTCTGAACAACAGCCGTATAAGTTGTCAATTCAAACACAGCTACCCTGCTACGAATCCATGGTTTCAGTCCTTGCTGAAATCTCTTGGCCCGCTTCTCGTCCGTATCCACCTGCTCTGGAACAAACCTTGCCAATTCAGTAAACTTGGTCTCATAATCCGCAACCGATAAGTTGTCTTGTTTCAGCTCCAGGAACTTGATCTCCATCTGGTTCTTCATAAAATGAGGAAAATATTTCTCCAAGAAAAGATCAATGAATCTATTCCAGGTCACCATACCTTCTTCTTCGAAAGCTTTCTTTGATTTCCACCAGTAATTAGCTTCGCCTTTTAGGAAATAGCTAGCGAAATCCGTCTTCTGCTCTTCCTCAACCTTTACCAATGAAAAAGCCTTTTCCATCTCTTTCAGCCAAGCTCTCGCTTTTGTAGGATCCGTGGAACCCATAAATTCCGGTGGCTTCACCGACTAAAATTGCTTGAAAGTAGTCGTAGGTGCTGCTGGTGGTATTTGATGTCCTGGATGAGCGGCTTGCTGTAACATCTGTTGCTGGAACTGTTGTTGTTGCTGCTGCATTTGTTGTTGCATCATCAACATCTGCTGTTGCATGAGATTAAACATCTGATCCATCTGTTTATTATTGTTTTGGCCCTCGGTGTTTCCATTTGATGAGTCGGGTTGTGCTTTTCTTTTAGGTGCCATCTTTCTGGTAAATAAACAATGAGTCTTCTTTAATAACAGTATATTAAACATGTATTAAAACAGTCGATTTGAGAAAATAAAACAGCTTATTAAATAACTGAATAGATAAAACAGTATGATGTGTTTTTTTTTTTAATTTTTTTAAATTTTTTTTTTAAAACATAAGGGTACAACATGATCATAAATAAAACAACATTTTTAAATATGCAATGGTACTGAAATAAATATAAATGCTTAAATAACTGGAAATAAAATAAAGAAAATGTGCAAAAGATCATCTCGTATATATATAGGTAGAACACCAGCTACAGGTGTCAGTGCTTGATACAAAAACCTATGATATAACAGTCATACTGCTACTACTATTATCGGTCAAAGTCAGTAACTACACTCATACAAACTAGTCATACAATACTATACTGCCTCTATCTACAAAATATACATAATACAACACTCATCGATCTGCTAGTCTCAAAATCCTGGTGGTACGTGGCTCAACTCCTCCTGCAATGCCTCTAGCACTGCCTCGGTAAGTCCTAATGCTCTGCGATATGCTCTCTCCGCACTAAGATCCTGCTATCTCAAATCAGTAAGCTGCTGAGAACTAATCCGATAAATCTGATGTAGCCTCTCTCTCAGTATATAATCTGGTCGTAATGCTCTGACAGGACCATCTGCCTGCGTCTCATACAATCCAAGGATCTCTCTACACTGGTTCTGCCATCTAATCCTCTCCTCCCTCTCTGCCTGAAAGCGCTGGTAAGTCACTGTATGATGCTCACGAAGATCAGTGCTGGAACCTCGAGAAAGTAATGGTCCATCTACCACGATCTCATCCATAAACTCTGGCTGAGGAAACTGATAAACTCCAGGAACAGGTGCATAAATGGCTAATGGGGCAGGAAATAAGACAGGCTGCTCCATAGGCGCATACACTGGCGGCTCTGCCTCTGGCTCCATCTGTGGCAACTCTGGAATCTTGACTGGTGGCATCGGAATCTGAGGCTCTAAATCCTCCCACTGCGGAAGATCAACCATATCAGGAATATCAAACATCGGAAACTCTAATGGTGGAATATCTGATATCTCTGGCTCAAAGTATGGAAAATAATCTGCAAAACCTGGTACCTCTTGGGGAAGTGGTATCTCTGGTGGTGGTCCAGGTGGCAATGGAGGTAAGATCTGCTCTGACACTGGGGCTACTACCGGTGCATCCACTGGATCTGTCTCGGTCCTCTCCGTAGACGATGATAAAGAAGCCATCTAATATACATAAAAATAATAACACAAAAACAATCAAATCACAATCTTACAACTCATAACTTCTAATCACATAGACAAACAATCCTAACACTCTTACTCTCATCCAATCTCATTTTCCTATCTTATCTTAACCCTAACGTTCTTATTTTCAAAGGTCAAACCTAAGCTCTGATACCAACTATAACACCCTCCAAATCCAGGGTATAGATTTGGGGCATTATTAACAACAATTACCAACTATACCTGCACAAGCGGAATATAAATATAATAATTACCCCGAACTATCACTACTCAGGATCTTTTAAGGTCTGAGTTTGAAAACAAGAATCACGCACTACACTTTATTACAAACCCAACTAAATAAAACCTGTCTCAAGAACTATCTTTGATACAAAACTTTATTCTATCTACAGTTTCACTACACAACTTTTATTCAAACTACACAAGACTTTTATTCAACCCAACATTACTACTTATCCTGCTACACCTGATCTGGCAATTCAAAGCTCTCTTCGGGAATAGGAAGGAACACTCTTGGTATAAGAGGGTCCCGCTGCTTGACTCGCTTCTTGACTATGCGGGTCCTGATGAGTTTCATTCTCTACCTTAACTGTAAAACAATAGGAGTAACAATAAAAAGGGATGAGCCAAAATTGCTCAACAAGCCTGCAAAAATATATATATGGTATAGAGAAAGAGAAATGAGAGGAACAATAAGCTGCTGGTTGTAACAACCATCTGTATCTGTATCGAATAGTAATTTGCCAATGATGGCGAGTGCCAAATGAACAAGACTGGAAACAAGAACCAACATATGCACTATAATCTGCTGATCAGTCAGAATATAGTGCGGATCTATACCCAACTGCATAGACCCAACCAACATAAGGAGTACTCAGGCAACTATGGCCTATTAAATAATGGTCTGGGTAAAACCCAGCCCGTATAGTAACCATCTAGTCCAAGGCTTAGCATCCGGAACAATCGGAATGCTATTGATATATCCCAACACCAGGATATACCAGAGTATATGTAACAAGGGTAAAGGAATTGAAATATGAACAGGGAATTCAATAAAATTGGGTAAATCAAGAATTGAAATGAAATTGGAAACAAGCAATAATAATTAGATAACAGTGTATATGAACAATGATTATCAAAGAGAACTGATACGATAGAAAAGAAATATAAATCACTATTCTGAATTTAGAATAGGGGAAAAACTTGCCTTGCGCGTACTTAACCTGGTTTAACTCACTGCCTTCTGACCCTAGCTTGCTCTGCCTTGCTAACACTGAACAAATTATGGAAAGATAGGCGTTTAGATAACTTACTATATACTTGTATCTTGAATTGATAACACGCAATCTTATCAGTCTACCCATGCGTTTCTATCTGACTCGTATATATACACATACATTTATACAGCACATAGGTTCACATAATCACGTAAAGCACGTAGCACATAAAGCACATAATCAATTTCTAGATTTATAATTATTTTTAGAATCAATTCTAGACTTATACCTGCATTACTAGTCTTATCTGATTTTATTATAATTTTTCGGGATTTATTCGGCTCAATTATACCCCTACTAGGACCTACGAACTATCAATTATCACCAAACTACTCTCTTTCGGAAGAAATTATAACTTACAACTATTTTTATTGGATTCGTCTCATTTTTCTGAGTCTTGGGGTCTTCGTTTCACTCAAATCGGACTAACGGTTGAATTATTATGAATTAAACAAGATTTAATTAATTAATAATTAATTATAAATAATTAATTATAATTAAACAATCCTTAATCATATTTTTAAATAATTAATTAATAATTATTGTATTTTAAAATAATTAATCCCTAATTATTAGGAATTATTATTATTTATTATAAATTATCATTACTTATTCGATCAGATCGATTATTTACAAATAATCAATCGATTTAATTAACCGATACGCTATTTATCAAATAACTACGAATTACTCGAATTATAGACCAACTTAACGATTAATCACTCGTATAACTACGAGCTACTCGCGATTCTCGCCTAATTACCGAACTATTCTATTATTATTGAAACTCATACGATTCGCTAAACAGATAATTACCGATAACTATTATACGATACGAATAATTATCACAATATTAATCGAATAACTAATGCTCGAATAATAATTCTAATTATCGAATCATTATTCGCACTATCAACTAATTATTAGATGATTAATTACCTCACTTAATTATTTCTAATCCTTATTTACTAATTAATTACCTAATTATTAATTAATTATCCAATTATTAATTAATTAGATAATTAATAAATAATTAGATAAATAGTTAAATAATTAATTAAATAAATAAATTCGAATTTATAATTTAATAAAATAATTCAGAAATTATAAATACTATTTTTCAGAATATAAAACTAATTTTTAATTAATTTTTAGAATTATTAAAACTGATTTTTAATTACTAAAATATAAATAAATAATTAATTTATTCAGAAACACAAAAACATAACAGGATTTAGGGTTGCAAGGATCAATCCCGGGTCGTAACCGGGTTGCAACCGGGTCGTCCCCAACCCAAACGGGTCGGGAAGAACACCGGCTGTAATTCCAAAATCCGACGCCGGCGGACTGATTCCGGCGAGACGAAAAACATGGCCAAAACGTTCGATTCCAGGCGCGTTCTTCCCCGTTCTTGTTCCACAGCAATCACACGTCGTTCTCTTCTAATCCTCCTTCTTCGTTCATCGACACAGCAGCCGGAAAACGAAGAAATGCGGCGGCGGCGGCTAAACTCCGGCGAGCTCGAAACGGACATCAACAAACACAAACCCGGTACCAATCGACAGGAAAAATGACGATCTACACGACTATGCTAACAGAATCATCAAACAATCAACAGAAATCAAAACCCGAATTCAAGAATTAAACCCGAAAATATAAATTTCTATTCAATCAATCAAACACGAAAAACAATTACATAATTGAAAACTAGAGATCATAAGCTTCAAAACGAATACTCACACGCTCGATTTGGACTCCGGAATCACGATCAAAATTGCCTTTGATCCTCCTGCTCTGTTCTTCACAAACCCTAACCCTAATTCCCTTTTCCTTTTTCTTTTTATTTTTCTGATTGTTCTGTATAATTAACTGATTTAATTAATAATAATTCAGGTATTTATATTTATGAAAATAATACCCCAAAGTAAAATTAAGGGTCTAATTACACTCCTAATAAAAATATTTGGCCCCAATTTTTATAATTTTTGGGTATTAATATTGAATTTTTAAATATCCAATAAATACTAAATAAATACTAAAAATTTCCAAAAATTGTGAAAATTACAAAAATACAAAGAAAAATGATATATGATAATTTCATGATCATATAAAAATAAAAATATAATTTTTGTGGGGTTTTTGATACCCGAAGGGATCCGGAAAAGTCGTTTTTCGCGAAAAGGTCAATTGGTAAAACGTCTAGGGGTTCAGAATAGCGATATGGTTGATAGGGATAAATAAATTATGATTGTATAATTAAATACTGCATTAATTGTACAAATTGTGGGCTGCTAGGCCCAATAAAAAGATATATGAAACTCAGACCAGAAAGGTTAAGCCTGATGGACCAGATCAGGCCTGATGGAATAAAAAAGGCCCAAAAGCCCTAATTATTAATTAATTTCGTAATTAATTAATAAGGGAAAAATCAGCTATTGAGAAGAGTCCCGATAAGGATATAAATCCTTATAGATTAGCCTCAAGGGGACCTAAAAGGATAAGGAATCAGCTTCCTACTTCCTAGGACTCCTAAGTCTATCCTAATTCAGAGGCTTGTCCACCAAGTCTCCTATACCAAGTCCAATTCAAGGACTCCCACATCTATATAAGGGGTCTCACCCCCACCAATCAGAACTACGTTTTTTGGCTTGATTCTCTAATTCACAGAGATACGTAGGCATCTCGTAAAGGCAGATTGAGTCACGAAACACGAGAGCAGCCATTAAAGGCCTTGAGCTCCCGAATCTTAGTATTAAATACAGCAAGTAATACCTTGGTTTTTTATCCATAACATTTGGCGCCGTCTGTGGGAAAAACGCAACAACAACCATGGCGAGAACACGGAGAACAACCAGCACTCTGGAGGAGGGAACACCATCAGGGACAACCCAGGTGATTTCATCAACCGTGGAGGTTCCTCCCCATTCAACTTATGCATCTACTCAGGGGGAAGCCCAGACAGGGGCAACTCATCCTCAGCCACAAGGGACAACTCCCCCGATTATTCAAGGTACGAATCCTCAAGTTCAACAAATACATATACCTGTGAATTCTCGACCCGTCGGGTATGAATATTCAACTATTGTTACTACTAACCCCCCTTATGGGATGCCCCTTCACCCTGAGGTTGGAGGAAGTGGATATGCTGGGCGAAGCGAAGCACGAGGGCGGTCGCCCCCCTATATACGAGGTTTGGATCCTATCCCTGAGGATCGGGAATTTTCTGGTCCATACACTGAGAGAGACTCCGAATCTTCGGATGATGAAGTGGCCCCGAGAAGGAGGCGTCCTGGAAAAGAGCCAATGGTCGATGGAAGGCAACGCCCCCAAAGCACCCCAGGGGCGAATCCCCAAGAAGTGCAGGAAAAGATCAGGGCTCATGAGGCCGAAATCCAAAGGCTGAGGCGTGACTTGGAGGCTCACCAAGCCACCAGAACCCACATACCACCTAGGGGGAGAAATCCTCCTCCTATCATAGACCTGGATGGTCCGGTAAGAAGAAGGGCTGCTGTCCCAAGAACTGATCCAAGCAATCTCCTTCCCCTTGGAGATCCTGATGATCCAACTCCACCCTTCACAGAAGAGATAATGAATGCCCATATCTCAAGGAAATTCAAGATGCCCACTATCAAAGCCTATGATGGCACGGGAGACCCCGCTAATCATGTTAGGACATTCTCTAATGCACTGCTGCTGCAACCCGTGAATGATGCTATAAAATGTCGGGCCTTTCCTCAAACCCTGTCGGGTATGGCTCAAAGATGGTACAGTCGCCTACCCCCAAATTCTATTGGATCATTCAGAGAACTAAGTCAGGCTTTTATTAAGCAATTCATCAGTGGAAGAGTCCATGAGAAAAGTTCAGCATCTCTTATGAGTCTTGTGCAGGGAGCTAAGGAATCCTTAAGAGATTACCTGAATCGTTTTACAAAGGAGGCTTTAAAAGTCCCAGATCTTGATGATAAGGTAGCCATGATAGCATTGCAACAAGGAACTAGGGATGAGTTTTTTAAGATGTCTTTGGCCAAACGACCCCCTGAGAGCATGTTGCAGCTCCAAGAGAGGGCAGGGAAGTATATCAAGGTTGAAGAAAGTATGAGGAAGACCGTAGTAAGTAATGAGCCCACTGGAGGCAAGAAACGAAAAACTGATTTGGAGTATATCGCTAAGGACAAATATCCTAGAACCGAACAAAACCCTGATTCAACCCCCAAGAAGGGAGGACCTGGGCAAAAGTTCACTGAATACGCTAAGCTGAATGCTCCCAGAAGTCAGATTTTGATGGAGATTGAGAAAGATAGAGATATTCGCTGGCCTAAGCCCTTGAAGGCTGATCCCGCCAAGCTAGATAAGGGCAAGTATTGCAGGTTTCACAAAGATGTTGGCCATGACACCGATGAGTGTAGGCAGTTGAAAGATGAAATTGAGTTTTTGATTCGAAAAGGAAGATTGAATAAGTATACTGGAGATGGAGGGGACTGAAATAATAATGGAAGGAAGAACTTTGAAGATCGTAGGAGGGACCAAGATGATCAGGGGCGGAATCCCCAACCTAGAGGACCAGTTATAAACACCATTTATGGAGGGCCGAGACCTCAAGGGCCTGTGATAAACACGATCTTTGGAGGTCCAACTGCTGCTGGATTGTCCAAAAATTCCAGAAAGGCATATACTAGAGAGGTTATGCATATTGTTGGAGAAGCCCCGAAGAGGGCCAGGACAGAAGTAACATTGGCTTTTGATGATTCCGACCTAGAGGGTGTGAAGTTTCCCCATGACGACCCGCTGGTCATAACACCAATAATAGGAAATAGCCCGGTTAAGAGGGTCCTTGTGGATAATGGTGCTTCTGTGGATATCTTGCTCCACGACACCTTTCTAAGGATGGGGTATAACGACTCCCAGTTAACACCAACCGACATGCCGATATATGGATTTGCTGGAGTAGAATGTCCTGTGGAAGGGATAATCAAGTTGCCAACCACCATAGGTACGGAGCCAAGGCAAGCAACGCAGGTGCTGGATTTCGTAGTGGTAAAGGCTAGTTCAACTTATAATGCTATCATGGGGAGAACAGGGATACATGCCTTCAAGGCAGTCCCCTCTTCCTACCATTCAGTCATGAAGTTTCCCACCCGAAACGGGATTGGAGAAGAGAGAGGAGATCAAAAAATGGCTAGAAGTTGTTATGTGGCCTCTTTGAGGGCAGATGGAGTCGGGGGGCAGGTTCTTCCTATTGAAGATATGGATGTTCGAGAAAATGATGAGAATAGAGGAAGGCCAGCAGAAGAATTGGTTTCGGTTCCTTTAGATCCCAAGAATCCTGAGAGGATGACTTTCATTGGAGCCACATTAGAGGAGCCCCTTAGAGGGAAGTTAGTGAAATTTTTGCAAGAAAATAGTGATGTGTTTGCATGGTCAGCAGCTGATATGCCAGGCATAGACCCGGAGTTAATTACTCACAAGCTAAACGTGGATCCAAGTCGGAAGACAGTGAAACAAAAGAAAAGAAATTTTGCCCCGGAAAGACAAGAGGCTATAAAGCAGGAAGTGGAAAAGCTCTTAGAGGCTGGTTTCATTGAGGAGATTCAATTTCCGGAGTGGTTAGCAAACCCTGTAATGGTGAAGAAGGCTAATGGAAAGTGGAGGATGTGTATAGACTTCACCGATCTGAATGATGCATGCCCCAAAGACTGTTTTCCGCTGCCTAGAATTGATACTTTGATTGATGCCACCGCTGGACATGAGATGCTGAGTTTCATGGATGGGTTTAGCGGATACAACCAGATCAAAATGCATAAGGATGACATTCCAAAGAATGCAGGAGCCACCTATCAAAGGTTGGTGAATAAAATTTTTAAGGATCTTATTGGGAAGACTATGGAAGTCTATGTTGATGACATGCTAGTCAAGAGTCTAGTAAAGACTGATCATATAACCCATTTGAGGGAAGCTTTTGAGGTCCTGAGGTACCACAAGATGATGTTGAATCCCACGAAGTGTGCTTTCGGAGTAGGATCTGGAAAATTCTTGGGATTGATGGTCTCAAAGAGGGGAATTGAGGCTAACCCCGATAAAATAAAGGCAATCCTGGACATGGAACCCCCAAAAACTGTCAAGGATGTTCAGAAACTCAAAGGAAGGGTTGCTGCGCTAGGACGATTCATCTCCAAGTCAGGAGACAAGTGCTTGTCATTCTTCAAGTCATTAAAGAACGTTAAAGACTTTGTATGGAGTGAGGAAAATCAGAAGGCATTTGAAGAGTTAAAGAAGTATATGGGCCAGGCCCCGTTGTTGGCCAAGCCAGTTCTGGGTGAAGTTTTATTCTTGTAGTTGGCTGTTTCAGAAAGCGCCTTGAGCGCGGTGTTGGTTAAGGAGGAACTAAAAGTCCAGAAACCCGTATACTATGTCAGCAAAATTTTGCATGGTGCTGAGTTGAATTATTCAGCCATTGAGAAATTCGCTTTAGCCTTGATAATGGCTTCAAGAAAGCTGCGTCCTTATTTTCAAGCTCACCAAATTGAAGTGCTAACAAATCAGCCACTGAGAAATATCATTCACAGTCCCAAGGCAAGTGGGAGACTGATTAAGTGGGCAATAGAATTGGGAGAGTTCGATCTCAAGTATAAGCCACGTATGGCCATAAAAGCCCAGGCACTAGCTGACTTCGTGGTGGAATGTACCATACCCAACCAAGAAGTCGGGGGGCAGGAAGATACCACACCTCAAGACAAGGGAGTCGATAATGGGGACAAGGAGAAAGAATATTGGGTTCTCTATTTTGATGGAGCATCAAAAACAAATTCCAGTGGAGCAGGGTTGGTTTTGCAAAGCCCAGATGGATTCTTAATTGAGTATGCCATGAAGCTAGACTTCCCAACAACAAATAATGAGGCAGAGCATGAAGCCCTGATTGCTGGCCTTGGCCTAGCTGGGACACTTAGAGTCAAAAACTTAAAGGTCCGTGGAGACTCGAAGCTGATCATATCCCAGGTAAAGGGAGAATTTGAGGCAAGAGATGATACGATGGCTAAGTATGTTCGCCTAGTAAGGGTTGTGATGACCCAATTTAATGAATGCCATGTTGAACACATTCCAAGGGAAGAAAATGCTAAGGCAGATGCGCTATCAAAGTTTGCTTCATCTGAGATTGAAGAAAGTTCAGGGAGTGTGTACTTCCGTGTTTTGAAGACACGAAGCATAGATGTTAAGCTTGTGGCTCCCGTAGATTTGGGGACGTCATGGATTGATCCCATCAAGGCTCACATTCAGACCGGTTGGTTGCCAAGCGATGCAATTAAGGCACGGAAGTTAACTGTTCGAGCACTAAGGTACTCTTTGATAGATGGGATTCTATATAAAAGATCTTTCGTGGTTCCTTACTTGAGGTGTCTCAGGCCCGATGAGGCACGCTTAGCTCTTGAGGAAGTGCATGGAGGTATTTGTGGGCAACACTTGGGGGGCAGGGCCTTGGCTCATAAGATAACTCGTTTAGGCTTCTATTGGCCAGAAATGATGGCTGATGCCAAAGAATATGTAAAGAAGTGTGATCGTTGTCAGAAGCATGCACCAGTCGCCAGACAACCCCCCGAGATGCTGACCTCTATCAACTCACCTATTCCCTTTGCTATGTGGGGGATGGATATTCTAGGGCCTTTTCCTATGGCCACAGCACAAAGGAAGTTTCTGATTGTAGCCATTGATTATTTCACCAAGTGAATCGAAGCCAAACCTTTGGCCAAAATCACAACTAAGCAGGTTGCACAATTCCTGTGGGAAAACATTATGTGCCGATATGGAATTCCCCGTATCCTCGTCACTGACAATGGAACACAATTCAACAACGAGGAATTCAAGAAGTATTGCGAAGAAAATGAAATTGAGTTACGGTTCACCTCTGTGGCTCACCCGCAAGCCAATGGGCAAGCGGAGGTAGCAAATCGGATAATCCTGGATGGACTAAAGAAGAGGATCGAGAAGTCAAGAAATAATTGGGTAGATGAGATACTTCCAATATTATGGGCCTACAGGACTACTTGTAGAGTCACGACAGATGCAACTCCTTTCATGTTGGCATATGGGGCGGAAGCAGTAGTTCCCGTGGAGATATCACATTCCTCTCCAAGGATTCAGGCCTTCGATGAGAAAGAAAATGAGGAAGGGCAGAGATTAGCCCTGGATTTAATTGATGAAGTGCGAGATAAAGCACACGCAAAGATAGTAGAATATCAGAAAAAGGCTTCATTCTACTACAACCTAAGGGTTAAAGAGAGGTTTTTCAAACAAGGTGACCTAGTCTTGAGAAAAATAGAGGCTTCTGGTGTCGGACAGAAAGGAAAGCTTGCCCCAAATTGGGAAGGGCCGTATAGAGTCAAGAGCGTTCAGGGTAGAGGAACCTACAAGCTGGAGACTATGGATGGTTTTAAAGTCCCGAGAACCTGGCACGCACAAAACCTGAAGGTTTACTACGTGTAAGATGGTCGAAGTACGATTCTCACTTGTCATTATGACAAGTAGGTTTAAAAGCACCTTGAAGCTTTGTTAGCTATTATAGATCAGGGTCGAACCCATATTATGTAAGGTTTTGGAAAACCAGACTTGAAATTGAAGAGTTCGAAATTATTTCAACCTATGGATGTTTGAGTTGTGATAATACTCGTGTGGCCCATTAAGCCAAGTTTGAATATTAAAGTATCGGAAAAATGAAGGAGAGAATGCAAATAAGGAAAGTAGCATAGCCCCGCAGGGTAATAAGTTTTAATACAAACAAAAGTCCAGACATAAATTAAGGATAAAATTACAAAATAGAAAAACTACTCCTCCATGTGGGAGCCTTCATTCTCTTCCTCCTTATCAGCGCCTTCAGCGTCCTTCGCAGGAGAAGCGGGAGGAGAAGCAGTGTTAGGATCCAAGATGCGATCATCTGGCTGAGGAGAGTCGAAGAGGGCGTCTATGCTGTCCTCTGACTCAGCCTGCTCAGGACTTATAAAGTCCTTAGGGTCGACTAAGCCCTGGTACTTCTCAGAAACAGCCTTCACGGCCGCATCCCATCCCTGAGTGAACTGTAGGGAGTAAAGACCCTCATCATGAATCTCCATGAGATTCTTAAACTTGTCAGAATCCATGTAGTCATCAATGAGCTTATCCTTATCGCTCCTGAGTTTCACCAGCTCGGAATGAGCCTTAGCCAGCTCCTCTTTCTTCGTGTCCAGCTTCTTCTCCAGGACCTTGGCTCTCTCCTCCCACTTCTTCATCTCCTTCTCAAAAACATCAGAGTTACCCTTCCAAGATCTAGCCTGATGTAGGGCCGCCTGGAAATAGGTATTACTCTGTAAAGAAATATGTATGAGTTGGCGCAAATTCATTGGGATACAAGAAAAGTTGAAATTCACAAAAGGAAGAGAAGAAAAAAGAAAATTACCGCAGCTTGGGCTTGAGAACCCAGAAGCTCAATAGTCTCGACATCACTCCCCGTAACAATGTCAGTGAAATCATGGGGAGTGATGGAATGGTACGACCAATCCTTGGCATGTTTGGTGGATCCAACCACCGTATCGCTCCTCCTGAAGCCCCAGTTAGGCCTGAAGGAATGTGCCTTAAGTGGAGGATCCACGTCGTCCCCTAGCTCGACCACCGGGACGTGGGGCTTAAGGAAAGTAGGACCGTCAGGTTTGCTCCTGGGGTCCCTGTTTAACTTGGCCCTCTTCTGGCGGCCAGATTCCCCCTCCTTGGGCCTATTGACATTATTAATAGCCTCACAAGCTGAAAGGAAAAGCAGAAGGAATATTAAAATCCAGAAAAAAGAAAAAGTGCGATTAAAGAGAAGGAAAAATAATTACGCAGGTATAAATTTACCCTTATCACTGGCCTGGGAGAGACCAACTTTCTTCAAGGAAAACTCCTCTAAAAGGGTCCAGGTATCCGTTTTCCCATCATCTGAAATTAAGGCCTGGTAGGCCACCTCCTCCTCATCAGTCAATCTGATACTACCAGGACTACCATCTGATACCTTGCAAAATGGCCTACGGAAGAGTGTGGCCCAATCACCCCCAGCCCAGGTCAGCCTCACAAACTCATCCCTCCATTTAGGGTTGTTCTCGACTATAGAGTTACTATCAAAGATATGGGGAACTTTGGGTCGTTGGCGAATTAAAACCCATCCCGGTTGACTCATGGAGCTATTATAGAATTGGAAAACTTTCCTAAAGACAGCTACGGAAAGAGGGAAGTTATTCCTGAGACAAAGGACCATAAAACAGATAATATTCCTCCAGGCGTTGGGAGGGAGTTGACAAGGGTTGATTTGTACATCGGCTAATAAACGAGGAATAAATTCGTGGAATGGGAACCTAAGACCTGCGGTCAGGGCTCCTCGATAAATGAACAGGGTATCCCCCTCCCAATTACAAGTCCTATCCCCAGGGGCGGCTGGAGTGATCCTAAGGTGGGGTGGAAGTCTGTACAGGGTGTTCATAGACTCTATTCTACCATCTAACTCATGAAAAGTGTTACCATGATTATACGAATCTAACTCAGATAGAGAAGGATATTCATCACCTCTCGAGTTAATCATGTCAATGAGAGAAGTATATGGAGATTGAATTTGAATGTTTGTACCTCTCTTAGAGACGTTCATCTTCTGCAAACGAGCCAAGTCGCGGTCCGCCATTGATATACTTCGTTTAAAAGCTTGAAACCCAGAAATACTTGAGAATGGTGGAGCTACGGTGGCTGTGTGCTCGCCGGAAATCGCCTACTCAAAGGGAGAACTCTAGAGAAGTTTGTAGAAGAAAATGAGAAATGAGAAGTGAAGTGAGGATTCTCACTTCACACTACACTTATATAGGCGAAAAGCTCGGAATACGAGGCGTTTCTAGGCCCATTTAGCCAGGCCCAACCTAAAAGCCCGTCTACTAGAAATATCAGGAATAATCTAGAAGCTCATATGGAAAATGAATGGTCAAAAATCGACCAGAGTTTTAAACTGGATCGATCGGAGTCCTGATCGATACAAAAGAGAATCCTGATCGATATATTATTCGAACAGAAGGGAAGAAATCCCCTAAGATCGATCAGAGTCCTGATCGATACAAAAGAGAATCCTGGTCGATATATTATTCGAACAGAAGGGAAGAAATCCCCTAAGATCGATCAGAGTCCTGATCGATACCAAAGAGAATCCTGGTCGATATATTATTCGAACAGGAGGGAAGAAATCCCCTAAGATCGATCAGAGTCCTGATCGACACAGAAGAAAATCCTGATCGATATTCCATTCGATCAGAATGATAGAAAATCACTTAATTCGATCAGAGTCCTGATCGAAATCGATCAGGAATCCTGATCGATTAAGCACGTGTAACAGTCGACTAGGGTGTCACTTTGAAGATCAATTCGATCAGAGCCCTGATCGAAATCGATCAGGAATCCTGTCGACCAGAGTGTAAGATCCTGAGTTAATTCGATCAGGATCCTGATCGAAATCGAGCAGGAATTCTGATCGATTTGGCTGAATCCTGATCAATTTCTTCTGCATCCTAATCAATTTTGTATGCATTTTAAACCAGAAATTACGGATAAATCCAGAAAATTGCGGATAAATCCAGAAAATTAAGGATAAATCCAGAAAATTACGGATAAATCCAGAAAATTGCGGATAAATTCCAGAAATTAAGGATAAATCCCAGAAATTAAGGGAAAAATCCAGAAATTAAGGGGAAAATCCAGAAATTAAATATAAATCCCAGAAATTAAGGGATAAATCCCAGAAATTAAGGGAAAAATCCAGAAATTAAGGGAAAATTCCAGAAATTAAGGATAAATCCCAGAAATTAAGGGAAAAATCCAGAAATTAAGGGAAAAATCCAGAAATTAAGGATAAATCCCAGAAATTAAGGGAAAAATCCAGAAATTAAGGGAAAAATCCAGAAATTAAGGATAAATCCAAGAAATTAAGGGAAAATTCCAGAAATTAAGGATAAATCCCAGAAATTAAGGTAAAAATCCAGAAAATAAGGGAAAAATCCAGAAATTAAGGATAAATCCCAGAAAAATAAGGAAAAATCCCAGAAAAATTAGGGAAAATCCCAGAAAAATTAGGGAAAAATCCAGAAATTAGGGAAAAATCCCGGAAATAAGGGAAAAATTCCTGGAAATCAAAATAATTCCTAAATAAAAGGAAAAATTCGTTGTAAACGTGTAGGTCGCTCCACACTTTACGGAAAAACGAAACCCTGTAAGGGAACAAATAGACTTAACTTCTGCGAAACCTATTCAATGTTTCCCAAAAGTTGGGGGGCAAATGATAGGGATAAATAAATTATGATTGTATAATTAAATACTGCATTAATTGTACAAGTTGTGGGCTGCTAGGCCCAATAAAAAGATATATGAAACTCAGACCAGAAAGGTTAAGCCTGATGGACCAGATCAGGCCTGATGGAATAAAAAAGGCCCAAAAGCCCTAATTATTAATTAATTTCGTAATTAATTAATAAGGGAAAAATCAGCTATTGAGAAGAGTCCCGATAAAGATATAAATCCTTATAGATTAGCCTCAAGGGGACCTAAAAGGATAAGGAATCAGCTTCCTACTTCCTAGGACTCCTAAGTCTATCCTAATTCAGAGGCTTGTCCACCAAGTCTCCTATACCAAGTCCAATTCAAGGACTCCCACATCTATATATGGGGTCTCACCCCCACCAATCAGAACTACATTTTTTGGCTTGATTCTCTAATTCACAGAGATACGTAGGCATCTCGTAAAGGCAGATTGAGTCACGAAACACGAGAGCAGCCATTAAAGGCCTTGAGCTCCCGAATCTTAGTATTAAATACAGCAAGTAATACCTTGGTTTTTTATCCATAACAATAGCAATAAAAGAACTGCTACATTATGTGGCATAAAAAGTATTTTTATTCAGCATAATCAGCATAATCAGCAAAATCACTATTCATAAGATTTACACAAAGTCCAAAATTTTTGGGGTTATTACAGTCTCCCCTCCTTAAAAGGATTCTGTCCCGGAATCAGATAGAAAATGAATAGGGATACTTTCTTAGCATTGCACTTTCTAACTCTCAAGTCAATGTTCCCATATTGTGGTTCTGCCACAAACCCTGACTAGCATGATAACCCTACTTATAAGCATTTGTCCATTTTTGATCTATAACCCTTCCTGGTTGCTCCATATAGGTTACGTCTGGTTGCATGTCTATGCGCTCATATGCCCCTATTTGTCTGGCATCCGGATTACACTTCCTTAACATTGATACATGGAACACGTTATGAACTTGCTAAGGTTCGGGGTAAGGCTAGCTCATATGTTAACTTCCCAATACGACTTAATATATCCAAGGGTCCAACAATTTATGGGCTTAGCTTTCCTTTCTTTCCGAACCACATCCATCCTTTCCAAGGGAATACCTATAACAGCACTAGGTCCCCTACTTCCTATTCTTTGTCCTTTCGTGTCAAATCAACATACTTCTTATGTCCATCTTGGGCTACTACCAGCCGTCCTCTGATTAGATCTATTATATCCTTGGTCCTTTGGACTACTGCGGGTCCGAGCATCTTGCGCTCTACAACTTCATCCTAATATAAGGGAGATCGACATTGTCTTCCCTCAAGGATCTCATAAGGTGATACCTCGATATTGACATATGATCGATTATCGTAAGAAAACTCAATCCGCGTTAAGTGATCATTCCAAATTTCTTTCAAGTCTATTGTACAGACTCTCATTATCTCATCTAGATCTACAGCTTTTGCTTCTCAATACCCACTCTTTTCCAGTTCGTAATCGTTACTATCTTCCGTACCAAATTTTATACTAATTACACTTTTGCTCGTTAGCATTCTATAACCTTTTAATAATCGCGTCAACCTTGGTATCACGAACGCGTTAGAATCAGAATACCACCATACTTGGTACCACTTCATCTCTAGCTGCCTCCATCTTCGAAAGCTTAGTCCTTCATATAGAAGTAAAAGAATTTATTGAGAGATCACTATGATCATGAACACTTGTTACATTGCATAGTTAGTATAGAAGGTGGCCAGCCTTTAGTACTTGACAAGCAATTAAACAATAGATGGTATCCTACTAGGCTTCTATCACACAGATAGATAGTCATTCGTCAATACCTCCCCTTCTAGAAGGGTTGTTCTTCTCAGCTTATATGAAATGAAAAGGAGAGAAAATAACGAATTGAAGAGAACTGTATATATATAAAATATACTGCCACAAAATATTTGGCTTGGAATCTACCTCTGAACTATAGAGGTTTGTCATAGGAGAACAAAACATATACGTATATATATCAACATCAAGTATAATAGCATCGTATTTCACGTGTCTGAATATTTACTATTCCGTCCATCATTCTATGGACCCATGCTCTTGCTCGAGCTTATAAACAATCACCTTCGAAACTACCTCGACATCGAAAATCGAATCTGGGATTTCATTCTAGACGTCATCGTTATTAGAATTCTATGCTTGCATCGCAACCTTCCTCGTATAGTGATAAGACTCTCTATTGATAAGAAGGAATAAGTATTCAATAGGTAGATAATCGACTTAATTAGCCTATCAATAATAACTTATACACCACCACGACCCGATTAGTGGTACTCACTCTCCACATCCATTCCAATACAACTCTCACGGTTGTAAGTAATCGGCTCATTACTCGCAGAATCATTCCTGCATTACTATGGCCCACCATTGACATACTGTAGTCATTCATTTTCCATGAAGTTTTAATAGCTAACCATACGGAGTCCATTCATATCATATCGAATCCTTCTAAGGAGGTAACATAATCACCATTCATGATTCGTGAAGAACATTACTGATCCTGACGTACATACATGACATGAAGCAGATAAAATTGCAGAAGAGTTTCAATCAAAGCAACGATAATAGGTTAATACCATTATTAACCATATTTCTTTACTGGGGGACATGAAGCTCAAAGGTTCATTTAGTCCTTTCGTAACATGCTCATGGCTTATCTCAAGATATGACCTTCTAAGATAAAAAGCCCGCTCACGGCGATTACATGAATTAAATCTTTACCAAACTGCTATTACGGTTGAGTACCGCACAGTCATCAGAAGGAATGTCAATCTTTCACACCATAATACAACCTTCACGGAATTAACCATTATCACTGTATTCCTCTGGCACGAGCACCGATAATTGTCCTCTTACACTTAAAGTGTTGGCCACCTCTTTGGCCTTTCCTGATAGTAAAATTTCCTTACAATCAATGTCATTTTAACCACCTCCAACTAAATTTTCTACCTCATTTCAATCACTGCTTATGTGAAAATGCTTCTCTTAAGTCCTTGTGAGAAAAAAAAATCACCATTTTTCCATAAGTCATTGCCTTAGTCTTCAGATGTGAACGTTATCATGGCTGACTCTTGATCATACTTAGAACGTCTTTTATCTTGGGCCCTTCTTGTTTTAACAATTCTGACCTTCATTGGTTCAATCTATACTTCTTATGGTTTAACACGTGCCCACCTGGCATTATTATAATTACGCCATATTTCCTTCATCAAAATTCCTATTCTTGAGAACTTTGAATATTACCTTTCTCCTTGTAAAACCTCTAAGGTTATCCTTAAATCCTTCATCAGGTACACCCTAGGCACAGGGCATATCAAGATACCATTTACTAATACCAGAATCATTGTCTATATACTTCTGAAAAATTTCTCCATTGATCCTTAAATGTTGTTGTTACCTTAATCATTTCCAATTCATACTATCAAAACTCATGATGTCCCTATTAAGGGTGAAATGCCAACCTTTATGCATTCCCCTAGGATTCATTTCAAGTTATCGGGGTTTTATCCGTAGTTCCACCTTTAAAAGATACTTACACTCTTCCATGGATAAATCAAGTCATATATACTTGATAGATTACCTTATTCAATCATTCTCACTTCGATAGTCTATACTTAATTTCACAATAGCATCCTTATTCAAACCGAGGTCAATCCATATAGCCTCCAAAAGATAACAACGGTTTTTTTTTCGCTTTGCTTACCTTATTTGGTGATGACAATAGGGATGTTCTGGAAGATATTGGTCATGTTTAACGTGAACTTCTTCTTAATAATTCCTTATTTACTTTTTTTGTTTATCTCAACAATCATCTCAATGTTCGGATATCTTTCATACATGGCGTCTCCCTTTCGGGGTATCAAGCCACCGGTCTTACACTTCATATTCTTGAAGGTCACTTCCTTCATCCAATTTTCCTAATTTCTTACTTCCTTGTCTCCTCAGTGTTGGATTTTTAAACGCAGCGGGGCGTGGAAAAACACTTTTACACACATAAAATCCAAATAAAAGCATATAAATCGTGAATAAAAATTCGAGGGATCGAATCTAACCTTTAAAAATAATTTGGAGACAACGATCAGAGATCCTTAGCAGTTGCTCCTCAAGTGTGAAGCACTCCACCGGTATCCACCAAGAAAACGACTTTTAGGAGGAGGAGGAGGTGGAGAGAATTTGGTTTTCTAAAACTTTTGGGTTTCTGGG